>NC_051154.1:121107392-121372533 GCF_013339745.2 Dermacentor silvarum | reverse complement strand
GAGGCCGGCCCCGAGAGGCTAGATTGGTATAGGTATGTCTCGAAGGAAAAGGCTAAGTTCACACAGACGCTGTTGAATACCGCACAGTTCCATTGCATTATTAAGGGCACGTTTGGACGACGGAATGACCGTTTGCGTTGGCTCAATAACTTCGTTTATCGGTGTGAGACGTGGGAAATGAGAAGCATACTCTCTTTCAAACCAGTTAGTTGTGGCGTGCTGGGTGTCTTCTTCGTGTTCGATGGTGCGCTTGCATTCTTTGGACCCAAAACAAACATCTTATTCCTTCGTTGAGCAGCTGTCCGCGCAGGACATCGACCGTAGCTAGCAGGATGGTCGCCACCGCAGTTTGCACACACAGAGTTTTCTTTACTTGCACACGTCTTAAAATCATGAGGTCCCCCACAGCGCGCTTGCACCTCTGTTCCCCACGACAGTACTTAGCTATATGTCCGAAGCGCTGACACTTAAAACAGCGTGGTCGTGTCTCCACGTAGTCGACAAGCTCGTGTCTGGTGAAACCAAGTTTGATCTTCTCCGGTCGTGAAGAATTTGGAGCAAATGTGAGAACCACCGAGTTAGTGCGCCTTGACTCCTATTCAGATGACGAGGTTTGGACCCGACGGATGATTCTTCTTGCATGGAATACTCCCTGAGGTCTCAGGAAGGTGAGCAGCTCTTCATCCGAGTACCATTTTGGGACTCCTCTAACAATGCACATGTTTTTCATGTAACTGTGTGGGACAAGGGCAGATATGGCTATGCCGCCGATATTCTTGGTTTCTAGAAGGGAGCAGCTTACTTCCCCATAAACAAAGGCAACTTTGCCTTTTTTTCTTAAAAACCAGGCAATTAACTGTGCTGAGTGTTACACTGAATGACGTAGACTCCAAAATGTGGTCTTTCTGTGAAAATTTAGCATGAACAGTGTAGTGGTAAGCGCAAAATCTTCTTTTTAAATTTTAAGCAAAATATATGTCCTGTATTGTATTCAATTTTTAGGATTTTGTATGCTAATAAAGTGGCATATCTCCAACTTGTGGCCTGTCCTGACAAAATTCCACTGCATTTTTGCAAGCTGTAAGAATTTATCATTGTCTGACATGAAGGTTAGCCTGGTGGCCTTCGTGTTACTGTAGTTGAGTATGCCAATTTTTTTTTTTGTCAGATGGCTGAAGGGGAAACAACACCCCTCCTTTGTTGCGGGAGGCTGATCTGATTGCTCTGATGGAGAAGCATGGCATAGGTAAGGGCCTCATGAGTTCCTTTTTTTTTATTCTGTTTGCAAAATAAATCAAAGATGAAGAAGCTTTGCACAGATTTATGAGGACGCTGCTTATTCAAAGCTTTACCTCATGCAAGAACATTTGAGCCACATTATTATAGGATCATTTAAAGAAAAGCTTTGACACCTTTCAAGCTTGAAATGCTTTTAGCACTTATTACAAGCATTCCCCTCCAATGTTTTTATCAAAAACTACTTTGAAACTTAGCATTGTAGATGTGTCATTTATTTTGATTTGTCATAAATGGAACCCGCCGTGGTTGCTCGGTGGCTATGGTGTTGGGCTGCTAAGCACGAGGCGAATCCCCCATGGCGGCCGTATTTCCATGGGGACGAAATGCGAAAACACCCGTGTACTTAGATTTAGGTGCACGTTAAAGAACCCCAGGTGGTCCAAATTTCCGTAGTCCCCACTACGCCTCAAACAGCCTTATAATCAGATCGTGGTTTTGGCATGTAAAACCTCATAATTTTTTTTTTCACAAATGGCTTGTTTTTGCCATGCCATCCTGTTAGTAACCAAAGCTTTTTTTTTTTTCAACCATTGTTTCAGCAAATTTCTCTAGGAATGTTGTATAATAATGTGCTTGAGCCATAAAAGCTGCTGCTTTTATTTAATATCTCATAAAGTATGTTTGTTTCATTTGAAAGCACATAAAAATTAAAAGCAATAAGCACAGTAGCATGATGCTTGTTATGTTGTCTTGGAGAAGCATACACCTGTGCAGCATTCAGCCATGCCCTGCGAGTTAGTTATACAGCAATTGGGATGTAACCCAACAATGCCAATGCCAGTGTTGGTGAAATAAGGTCATTCTCCTCCACAAAGCCATTGAAATCTAAATAGAGAGCATGAGGCTACCTGTTCAGATATTATTCTCATGCCTGGTGAACGCGACTTGTGCATGATGTCACTAGCCGTCCACTTTGTTTACCGATGATAAAGGTCAAGAGGACAGGAGTGACAAGATTAGCGATGCATACGTAACAAACAGCACAGTGTATTGGGATGTGTAGAATATGTGTATGTGTGCCAGTGTTAGCCACATCTAGGTGATTGTGATGATGATGTGGCTTCGACGCTATTTCTTTGGGGCCCCAATCCGTTTGAGGCTCCTATTGCTGATAATAGTAATTGCTTGATAATAATAAATGACTCTAATAAGTGCTGGGGCTTTGCGTGCCAAAACCACAATATGATTGGGAGACATGACGCAGTGGGGGACTCCGGATTAATTTTGGCCATCTCGGGTTCTTTAACGTACACTGAAGTACACAGGTGTTCCTGCCTTTCGCCTTGATCAAAATGCGGCCGCCGTGGCCGGGAATCAAACCCGCGTCCTCGAGCCAGCAGCACGACACCTCACAAGCTAAGCTAACACAGTGGGTGAAGTTCATGTGACGTGGTGCACTGATGTCATCGTGGCAAACATGTTTTGATATTAGCACAATGAGTATCTGCATCCATGACGTTATGGGCAAACCATCTAGAAGTAAAAGCACCAGAACCCACCTTTCGCTCGGGATATTGCTCCCATTCTTTTTATACGTTCTCGCATACTTGGCCCGGCCCACTTCCCCATGTTTGGATTCTCCTCTCTGAGGAGGATCCAATCTTACGTCCAACCTATCGAAATGAATCTCGAATCTAAGCACGAAGAAAAATTCATCTAGCAGGAAAAGGAAAATGGCAGTAAAGCTTCGCGCCAGAAACGTGGAGTAGGTCGAAAGCTGTGCCCGGCGCGATACTTCATCCGGAAGACATGGCCATGAACACACTGGAGCGTCTCATCCACCCGTGCTTCCCTTCTTTCATGTCGGCGCCACGATCGCCCGACGGCACCGACCCTATGTTACTGCTCTCCTTCCTAAGCATAGCCATGTTAGTACCGTGTATTGGGAAAAACTCACTACTCCCAGGTTCATCCCGATGCGTGGGGATCGTGTGCCTAACGGTCAAGCAGGGTGTAAGTTTAAGTGCATCGAAGATCAAAGCCACCGGCTCAGACAACAGCACAGAAAGGGAAGGAAAGGCAAGGGGGGGGAGAGGGGTCATTTCGCGCACACACACACGCACAGCCACGCGGCCGGCTCAGCCAGCTAAAACACAGCCTTCGAGATTTGCTTCTACCCGATCAGAGCCACCTCTGCAGCGTGGATTAGGGTGCCACTTATAGCCCAAACACAGCAATGTCGCAGATTTTCAGTAGCCCAAATATAGCCACATGGCCAACTCGTCTAAGTCGACGCCAAAAAAATTTTTCCCGTAGCCCAATTTGGCTGTATATATAGCCAAACCTGGCAACACTGCCTTCAGCGCCTTGCACCGGCTCTTCCTCTTCCTCGTCCATCGCGCACCACAACAGTCACGCACGTTCGGCCGTGCAATTAAAACATAGTCTACTCCTATCATATTTCCCCCCAAGTTCAAGAAGTCGAGGAGAGTTCTAGCACGGCGGAGTATCGAAAGCCCACACAATGACGAAGCACTCGCACTCTCTCTCACTTGTGGAATAGGCAGCTTCACGCGGGAGAAGCTTCCGGCTAGCGTAGGACACGGGGAGCAAACTTCCGTCGTGTTCTTGCGGAACAACTGCTCCGAGACTTTTCGAAGAGGCGTCCATGCGTAGCAAAAAGTGGTTGCTCAAGTCTGGAGCCTTTAGTACAGGCTGCTGTAACAGCTCCTTTAGTCACATAACTGTCTCTTCGTGCCGTGTCACTTACAGTCATCGTCTTCAGTGGAGTGGGTCTCACTAAATGACATGGCACCATTCGTTGACAGACGTCACACGATTTCACAAACTGTTTCGTCTCCGACTGGACCCTGGCCAGAAAATTCAGCAACTACGCGATCCATCGTTCTCGTCACACCCTGGTGACCGGCGAGGGTCCCTTCATGCGCTAACTTCATCACGTTCACCCTAAGATCTTTTGGCATCACTATTTGGTCGAGTATTTTTCCTTCTGACACTTTGTGCTTCCTGTATAAAATGCCATCATATAAGTAATATTCGCTTGCGTAGCCATCCGTCATCGATCTTGCCGACCTTTTCGAAGCAACGTCTCAGAGACCCATCGTCCTTCTGCAAAGCTTTTAATTTATAAAACATTTTTCAAGGGCCCCTCACCAGGTCTGGTTATTTTGAGCTGACAAGTGCAGTGTATAAAATGTGCGCTAACGATCGTGTCTGCATAGTATTACACCTCTACGCACCGCAAAAACAGCTGAAATTGCAAACTATGTAATTCACAGTGCTGTGACGTCACTCACAATAACACGTGACTTTGATAATTATTCAAGGCAACAGCAGTTATTGTTTGATCTATTGCTTCAGTAGATGAATTAAAGTTTAGAGAAATAGTAAAACCTACAAACCAAATGTCTGCGTGTCTTTGTTTTACCATGTACCGTAGCAAGAGAGATCTACTTCCATTTCGTCTGCTTGTTCCCATGTTGTGCAGGCACAAATAACGAAACTATGTCTACCGTGTTCAAGCACGCAATCGTGCTCTTTCATCCACTCACGTCTACCTCAGTGTTTATGTGGCACTGACATCATACCGCTAGCCTGGTGCCAGCGGTACAGGGACACTGTATCCCATGAGCCGGGCCAGCCTCTCCAAATGTGCGTGCATTGAGGGATCCATTTCGCAGACGCAGCCAGACAACAATGCAGGTGTTCTCGTGCACAGCTCGCAAGATTGTGCACATAGCAAAACGAAACAAACGCAACAGCTTGCAGGCTCGTGCGCGAAACATTAAGTGGTCATGTTCCCCGACTTGCGGTCTCGCAAGTCGGGGACCATGACGTGTACAGGACGTGACCCTGGCTCCGATATGGGAGAACGCAGGAAAGGAATTCTGCTTGCAGAGGTTAGACAGGGCAAGTAGCGAGACTGCCTGTGTTGGCAGTAAAGCTCGCCTCCTGAAATCATGGTTTCACAACACTTAAAACATTTCTATCTCTGCTAATGAACCAACTTGAAAAATCCTCGCTGTAGAACGCTCCCTAGGGGGCATTTAACTATTTCCAGTGTATAACCAAAATTCGCTATGTGGCCCGGTGAGGGGCCCTTTAAGCATGCTTGAATGGCCTTTGTAATCATTCTATATAAGACAAACATGAAATGACACTTTTAAGATCAATATAAAAAATATTCTGTAAGGTGATGACATACTTTAGCTACTCTTGGCTGTGAGGTCAGCTGCCCTTTTTAAACCGATTTGATTTTGCAACATACGCATGTTGCTCTGCCCATTGTTCTTGGGCCTCAATTTTTATTTTGTTTCATCAGTGTAGGCTGTATGCACAGTCCACAGAAAAGAAGAAAGTCGCCACTCCCATCGTTGGGGAATTCCACTTCAGGTGTACTGGTTAGTGCTTGTTGACCTTTGTTACTAGCAAGGCGAAACTTTAATTTTGCTGTTGATAACGGACATTTATAGCAGGTCCAACACGTACGTACTGGCGTGCTCTGCCAACAGGAGCAGTATCCTCTGCTTTTTCGCAGCAGGCTGTACATGTATTGTGTACACTGCATAATGAAATGCTTGTTCCACATAAATTTACGGCCTTTTCTGTAAGTTAGGAGGCCTCTACACAAAGGATAAGAAGCCATTGAGTGTTGTGGGGAGCCCAAAGCACTTCTGGCACTCCAACACTCAAGATAGTGATGAAAAGCAACCATTTCAATCTCTATGGAGCTTTGGAGCACCAAATGTTTAGAGACGCCATTTACCAAAGCTGATGGCCGTTCTGACCATGCATACGGCATCCTTGAAATCTTTGGCCAATGTTTTTAGATTTTTTTTAAATGTGAAGCAGTAAATTTCCTGTGATGTTGCAGTAAAAAGCATGGCAAATCGTTGTGACAGTGGAAAGCTTATTCTGAAGATAACTGAACCAAAATTTTGCCTTCGCAATAATTTGACTCTAGTTTCTGCACATTTGCTTTATTATCTCTTTTACTTCACATATCCTGTTTGCCGCAGGCACTGATGCAACCCATGCAGAACACATTGAGACAGTAAAGAACCGGCTCTACGTGGCTTTGACAGGTGACGGCTACCTAGTTCCTGGTGAACTCGGCATGGGATTGGTTGAAGGTGATGTGCCTTCCCGCTACACTGCATGAAATGTTGCTGCTAATTTTTACGAACTGTTAGTAGAAAGTACATATTTCTCTTTTGTGTTATGGTTGTAGAGACCACACTTTAGCTGGCTATATTACTATTCGTGATAAGGACATTCTGTGCATGTTTCGGAGGTGAAAAGCATAGCCCATGTGTGTAAGAAGTTGTAAAAAATTTTTCATTCACTATACTTCATTGTTGTTAACATTTTTGAAACCTACCACTGTAGTGCCCAAAAATGCGGTTTTCAGCTGACCCCATGACCACTGAGTGGTGTGACCTATGACGCATTTAATAAATGGGGACAGAAGCATAGAACTTAGTAAATTGGTTGGACAAAATAGAACCTTGCCCCATGCGAGTGAATAATATTTGGCTCAGGTGTTTTGGCAGCCTTGTCTTGCATCTGATATAGTTTATCAAACGTGTTTAAAAGTGACGCAGGGGCCCCTTATACCTATTTCTGGGGATTTTCCTGGAAATGCACTTTTCAGCAGCCATAAGTTCATCTAAGTTTAGTCTTCTTCTCATTTTAGTTCTCAAATATGTTAGCTAACTTATTATCATTTATATTAAAAATTGTGGAACGTTTGATTAGTATTTGTCAAATGTTTCTTTTTCTCTAGTTCGTCACTATGAGCACTTTTTATCCTTTGTAGGTTATGATTCTATGGGTCTGGAGATGTCAAAGCCTCACCTTAGAGCAGAATTGGAAGCTGACCTTAAGAAGTGAGTTGGTTTTAGCTATGTGCATGTGGAAATAAGAGAAAAAAAAAGCCTCTATTAAAATTTATACTTTTTTTTGCTTCTGAAGTGCAGTCCCAAAGTTACATGTTCCTCTGTTTGTTTGGCAGCTCTAGCAGACTGAAAGAAAGCTAGTTTTTTTTACTTAATTATTGTGAGACATATGCTCTGAAATGCATGCATCCTTTTGCTATGATGTAGTTAAACCTCGATATAACAAACCTCGATATAACGAACCTGGATATAATGAAATTCTCAACATAATGAAGTATTTAACTTTTTATAACTTCTTGTCCATAGAACACCATGTATTTAAAACCTCAATATCACGAAGTATGTTTATACATGATTTCAATGTAACGAAAATTCACTGCTGTGAAAGGAATAGTGAGACAATAAATAGAAACTTTCACGGACGCAGATTGGTAAAATGTCTGAATTACAAGTGGCTGATTGCAAACGCACCCTCTCAGCGCTGTGGCGACCAAGAGTGCCCGTCGAGACGGAGCAGTGTCATCTTCCGTATAAAATCCAACTGCGATAAGATCCTATCACACCACTGCGTGCTGTATGCTTTGGATGTGAGTGAAAGCAGGCGAGGGTGAGCCAAGAAAAGAAGGATGGCAGCTTGATGAGTGCTGTCTTCCCGCACAAGCACGGGGAAAGAGGGAAGGGGAGTCACGGGTAACACAATCACGCATACGAAGAAAAGGTGGTGGGGGGGGGGGGGCAGGTTGCTGCGCGTCTTTTTTCTCATGCCGCCATGGCCTTGCATGGCTGTCAGCGCGGCTGAGTGCATACGCAGCTTGCGTGCCCGTTTTAAAGGTAACCTGCCACATGTGCAAGGACGGGGCATGCCGAGATGGCATGGCATCATGTGTGCTGTCTTCCCGCGTGTTTAGTACTGGAGGCCTTATCTCGAGTTTGAGAGACTCGTTGAAGTTAGAGGCAGTCGGAGCATTCGCTTATCTTATCCTTATCTTTCGTCACCGACTCTCAAATTCAGCAAAATGAATTTTTTTCTCATTCAAATTTGCTTTTTCCTAGTTGCCCAATAATTAGGAAAATTTTGCAGCTCCTTTCGTGTAATAAAAATCTATCTGCGGCTCTATTTATGTGCATAAAAGGTCGAATTTCAATGTAATGAAATTTCGGTATAATGAAGCAAATTGCCAAGTTTACCGAGTTCATTATATCGTGGTTTAACTGTATTTTATATTTGATACTTATGAGTCTTGCTAATTAAATTAATTTAACAACAATGATTATAATGTTAACAAATGATGCATAATCTGACTTGTTTGATGGTGTTTAATGCCACAGAGCAACACCTGGATCATGAGAGATTCCAGAGTAGTGAGCTCCAGATTAATTTGGCAGCCTGAGGTTGTTTTATGAGTACCTAAATCTATGTACATGAAAATATTTGCATTCCATTGCCATCAAAGTGCAGCCACTACAGGTGGGAATTGAACCTGCAACATTGTTCTCACTGAACCATTGCAATGGGTCTAATGTAGTCATGAGTGTCGTCTAAAAATACCATATTTTCATTGTCGTCATAAGCAGCAGCAGCAAAAACAGCAACAGCCTATCGCATGTCCACTGCAGGATGAAGGCCTTTCCCAGCAACCTCTACTTTCCCATCTTGAGTCTACTGACTCCATTCTATCCCCGCAAATTTCCTAATGCCATCATAGCACTGCATTCTCCTGTCATCCTCAACTGTATTTTCCTTCCCTTGGCTCCCATTCTGTTACCCTTGTAGATTACCAGTTATCTGTTTTACACACTACATAACCTGCCCAGCTGCACTTCTTTTTCTTCTTCTTACCTTAACGAGAATATCAGTTACAAACATTTGCTATCTAATCCATATCGCTTTCTTCCTGTCTCTTACCATTACCCCTGCCGTTTTCTGTTCCATTTCTTGTAGCTTAATCCTTAGTTTTCCTCAAATTTCTTTCTTATCTTCCAAGTTTCAGCCCCATAGGTTAGCACTGGCAGCATACACTGATTATATACTTCCTCATGAGGATATTTTAGTATAGCATGAGCTGAGATCCGCAACAGAGATGCCTATGTACATGGGACCAGCTGCCCATGTTCCTGGGTCAGCTTGAAGTGCATTGCAGAAGCGGGTTGGGCTGTTGACTTCATCACTCCACTGTTCCCTTTTTCCTATGTTGTGCTTTCACTTCCTTGCAGACTACCACCTCTTTCCACACATGCCTGTTAGTGTTCTTCCCATGGTATCAAGGGGTTGTTTTTTCTCCAAAATCTGCTCACCTGGTTGTCATGCTCACTGTATTAAAGCACAAAGTTGGAGGGGAAAACTCTTTCATTCTAGTATTCAAAGCATGGTGTAGAATGTACAAACATGGTGTGGTAACTAAACAGCTTATTTAGTGCAATTTAAAAGAGCTAACAGCATTGCATTTTCTTCTGCTCAGTGGCTATGGTGTTGTGGTGCTGAGCATGAGGTCTCAGGTGCAATTCCTGGCTGTGGCAACTGCTTTCAAATGGGGGTGGAATGCAAAAGTGCTCATGTGCCATGCTTTGGGTACACACAAAAGAACCCCAGCTGGTTTAAATTAATTTGTAGCCCTCAACTATGGCCTCCCTCATAGACCACTATGCAGCTTTAGGATGCTAAACCCCACAATTTAATTAAATTAAGGCTCATTCTGGGACTTAAAAGGGCTCATGTTGTTTACTTTAATATTTCTCTCTCTCTTTTTTTTGCAGAATATGTGAAGGCAGAAAAAATGCTAAAGGTGAGGAGTTCTTCACTTATCCTTCCTGTTATAAAGAGAGGCACAGGGCGTGCAACTTGCATGCAGCGCAAACTTTCAGTTGGCATGTACCAGTATAACAGTGTAACTTTTGCATTGACTGTGTGTGTAAATAAACTGCACATGACAATGGCATTATCATTGCACACAGGACGCAACAATCTAATCTAATTTGGATTTAGAGAAGTGTTTTTTTTTTTTAAAGAACTTTTGTGTGAAATGAAAAGAAATAGTGAAGTTTCACTAAGCAAATCATAATGATAAGTGCTGGGATCACTGGAGAAAGGTACCTTAGTGTGCTGCACAACTTGACACATGATATCGTGTTAAATCATGAAGACTTACTTACTGTTGTGTGGTGTCTCCAACACTCAATATAGGTTTGCACAGATAACGTTATGATAGCATGGATCGTCTTAGCTTGCACTGTGCGCTAGCGTGATAGTGTAAAGAATAGTGTTACCCTTGTGCTAATGAAGTGAATTGAAATAAATGATAGCCTTATTCTTCTCTTTATATACGGTTACAAAGAGAGCGAACGCAAGGGAAAAGCCACACATAGCATCATAAATGTTTTGTTACGCCCCACATGACAACAGTTGACGAGGAACAGCTTAGGCATTGCAAGTGTATGCATGATCGGAAGCATTTGAAATACATTCTAAATTTGTAAATGGAGTAAATGGACAGTAGTACAAAACATACACACATTTTAAGTTAATGCACTGCATGAACATTTCACAATTACAACAGGGAATAATAAGACAATGCAGTGGTTCACATAGCAGTACAAAAAGAACAGAATTCATAAAGGTACTACATGAAAGCACCCTAAAAGTACATTTCGTATACAATTCTATGAATGTACTAAAGGTTTGTACAGGAGGGGGTAAAACACTAATTAAACCTTTTTTTAGATGTTTCTTCTTCCAAAGCGTTATTCCATTTAAGTATGTTAGGTAACATGGTAGTCTGTAGGCGCATGATTGAAATCAATAGAGTCGTATCTTCGTCGCTGTTGGACTGAAGGGGCTGCCGTGCACCCACTTCGGTCACGATTCCATGCTTCAAAACTTCGCGTGCACCCTCCTTTTACGGCGACCAGTTTTGAAGTGTTCGTTGTAACAGTACGCCACTGTTGAAAACGTTCGTTATATCTGGGTGCAGTTTCAATAGGCAGGGTCGGAAAATCGTAAATGCAGTGAAGTGTGGTCACTATAACCGATAAATTATTAAATCTGGGATCGTTATAAGTGTGTTTGACTGTATTATGTATGGGTACATGACTTTGAAGGTTGAATAGTGTCAGTTCAGTAGAACCTCGTTCATACATTTAGAAAAAAATTCAAGGAATAACGTACCAACTGTGAAAACATATGATTCGAAGTTGCTAAAATATTTGGCAAACTCAACCGTAGTTGACATCTACGTAATGCGAAGTGTTGCGCAAATTGCTGCAGCATGAGACGCCAATGCACGCTGAGCTGAAGGGGCCCGAGTGGCCTGGGACGCGTGTTGTAATTTTTGTGGCTTCTGCACCTGACTTCAGGCATTGGGCATCAGAAAAAGCATCATTGTGGGCAACGATTTGCTTACAATGCTGAAGGTGCACCGTATTTGAGAGATACTAATTCATCTTGCACCGCAGTGATTTACTTATCTAAGAACTAGTCATGATTGATTAATTCAAAGCTTTAGAAAAGTCTACATAAATTCCGAGAGTACAAAATTCGTCTTCAAGTGCATTTATGATTATTTCCTTTTGCTTGAGCACTGCCAATTCAGTGGGTAGTTTTGGTCTGAAACCGATGATACGATAAACAAAATGCTTGTTTAAGAAATTAGATATTCACAGGTAAACATTTTCTTCTAGACCTTTAGAAAGTACTGGTAGAATAAAGATTGGCATATAGTTTGACAGTTCATAGGGTCGCCTTCTTTGTGTATCATGATAACCTTTGCAATTTGCATCTGCTTTTGTAAGATACTCCTACAGAAGTGCAGGTTAAACAATGTGTTAACACTAGAGCTAATAAGTCAACTACATATTTTAAAGGCTTTAATTCAAAGCCGTGTATATCTAAAGCCCTGCTGATTCTAAGGTTTCTAAATATAGAAATTGTTTAATTTTTGGTTGTAGGGGATATGAACAACGATGTCGGCACCTCTGGTGCTTGGCAATTGTATATGCATAAAATATTATTGTGGGTCAGTTTTTGCCCGTTCAGTTCAGATACAATTTTGCAATTATATTGTTATATTCTGTGTCACTTTAAATTGTGCAACTGCTACATGTTGCATAGAGCTCCCTTATAATATATATATATTTTTTCAGATGTACTAAGGCACCAGGTGAATCTCTACCGGGATGTCTTTTATGACTCAGAACGACAGGTAATGTATGTCTTCTTATAGCCTCTTGACTACTGCAGACAGGTGTTTTATTAATTTTTTACCTAGCTGAGTGCCCTTCAAATTTTTGCCTGCTGCAGCTTTTGATGTATTAATCATGCGTGCAGGCAGCCTGATGAAGCTGTGCACTCTGCTACACAGATGGCGTTTTCTTTCTTCTTCTTTTCCTTCTTTCCCCAAGTTTTGTGTTCCACACCAGAGCTCTCGTAAGCAATAGCGTTACATGTAGCCTTCACAAGTGTTGCATTGCAGAAGCCACACAAAATGGAACCACACTGAAATATCTTGCAGTGCATGCCATTTAGTGCCTACCCGCCACGATGGCTTAGCAGCTGTGGTGTGGTGCCGCTAAGCACGAGGTTGCGGGATCAAATCCCGGCCATGGTGCCCGCATTTCGATGGGGCCGAAATGCAAAAATCCCCATGTCCTGTGCGTCGGGGCTGCGTTAAAACCCCTGGTGGTCAAAATTAATCTGGAATCCCCCGCTATGGCGTGCCTCATAATCAAACCGTGGTTTTGGCACATAAAGCCCCAGAATTCAATTCAATTCAATTTAGTGCCTGCTCATTGCCTAGACTAGATTATCTAGTTCACTAAAGATAGTTTGGCAAAGAAAGTACAGCATCTCCAAGTTGCTAATAACCTCATGGGAGCATCAACCAACATGACTGTCAGCGCCATGTTGCGGAGTCCAGCTACGAAAATAGCTACAGCAGCAGGCACGTGCTCACAGAGCATACTCTTGTCCAAGCATCGTGTGCTAGGCTCTTGCTTCCCATAGGCCCTGCTGCTTATCTGCTTCCAACAAAATCAGAAATGCACACACATGTTCTTGTGTGCACAATTGTTACTATAAGTGGTTGCAAACAATAGTTGAGCTGATAAACAGCTGGGACTATGCTTGGTTCAATGGCATAGTCTAGCAGACAATGCTCGGACACTAGAAAGCTCTGTGGGCGAGCGCCTGCCCTCACTACTTTTGTAGGTGCACTCCATGATACGGCGCTGACTGACATGCTGGTCGACACTCGCATAAGATTATTAAAACATCAGAGAGCTGTACACGATGAACCAGTGTTAAATCAAACACCTGATTTTTCATTCCCGATAAATGTCCTTGTATTGAAATGAAAGGGTATCACATCATACTTTTTCAAAGATAGGGAGGCACTGTGTTATGCACTCCAAGTTGTAGTTCTGCTGTAACCGTTGTTTGAATACTATTTAAAATAGGTGCTCCCTTTGTGTGTATGACTCAGTCGTGCCTGGCCCAGACTAAATGCACTAACTGGAGATAATTACAAGCGATATTTTTTCTACAAAGAAATAAACAAGTCGAAACGCTCACGGAAACCATGGGTCACAAAGAAACTGTTAAAAATGATTAATGAGAAAAATAGCATGTATTAACTATTCTTGAAAAATCGCGATCCAGACACATTGGATTCGTTTAGGAAGTATAGAAATAATTTAACCAAAGTTATGAAAAAAGCAAAATGCAGTTGTTATTCTTGCATGTTCGAGTGCGTTGCAGGGGTTAAGGAGATGTGGAGCAAGTTAAATTCAATTGCCGCATTACATAAAGCTAATTTTAGTGTAGAAGAGATAACTGAAGGCGATCGAACATACAGGGGCATAGCATTGGCTGAGAAATTTAATAATCACCTTACTTCATTGGTAGACATCAGTGACGCCACTGCACTACATTACATGTCTGCACAAGTAGCTTCGTCGGTTTATCTTTCCCCAACAGATGAATATGAGGTTATGTGTGTTTTCAAAAAGCTAAAGAAAAGTAAATCGGAAGATATTTACGGTTTAAAGATGGCTCCAATCTGTTTTGTTATAGATATATTAGTTGTCCCTTTAACATACATTTATAACCTCATTTTAGGCACAGGTATTTTCCCACAATGTATGAAGCATGCAAAAGTTACAGTACTGTCTAAGGGAGGAGACAAAAATGATTTGAAAAACTATAGGCACATATCTGTTCTACCATTCTTTTCAAAGCCCATAGAAAAACTAATATTTATAAGATTATCGAACTTCTTTACAAAACACTCGGTAATTTCGCCGGCTCAGTACGGTTTTAGCTCAGGGCTGTCAACAGAGGTAGCATTGCTACGGCAAAAGGAAATTATATTAGGCAATATAGAGGACAGGAAACTTACACTAGGTATATTTGTTGATTTCTCTAAAACCTTTGCCCGGATAAATCACAATACCCTTTTACAAAAGTTAACCTATTACGGCATTCGAGGCACTGCACTGAATTTAATTACCAGTTATTTGAGCAATAGGCTACAGTGTGTAAGCGTAAACACAGAACAATCATCTTTGCAAAAAGTTACTCAAGGTGTACCTCAAAGCAGTATATTGGGGCCGCTACATTTTATTACTTATGTCAACGACATTATTAACATAAACCATACAATCCAATATGTCATATATGCGGATGACACTTCCTTGTTTTTCACAGGTGTGGACGTAAATGACCTTATTTCAGCAGCAAATGCGACACTAGGTGACTTGTATGCATGGTCGACCGTAAACTCCCTACAAATCAACTGCTTAAAAACCAAAGCCATTCTGTTTCGATCGAAATGAACAACGTACACAGCTACTTCAAAACTATACCTGAACAATTCTGCAATTGATTTTTCTTCGACAGCTAAAGCATTGGGAATAGTTTTTCACGAGCGTATGTTATGGGATTCCCATAGTGAAATGGTAAGAAAAAAGCTAAGTAAGGCACTAGGCATGCTTAGGAGATGTCAGTCATTTCTACCGACTACTCAGATGTTAATTATCTACAACACACTTTTTTGTTCACAGCTACGCTATGGTCTTTTGGTGTGGGGCACTGGCACCGGTGAAATCTAAGCAAGAATTACTCACGCTTCAAAAAAATGCATTATGTTGTATTGCAAATGCTGAATATAACACACATACCTCATCTTTATTCAATAAATTTAAAGTGTTAAGATTTGATAACATGTATGAATATTGTTTATTAGTGTCTTTGAAAACTGAATTTAACAAGGGAATTAATAATCTTACCTTCATAGCATGCTTAGAGTGCAGCACCTCGTCTCGACCTACTAGACAGAGCGATTATTGGAAGGTTCCTCGATGCTGAACTAACTATGGTCTCCAAATGCTGAAACATTCACTACCACACATACTTAACAAATTCAATTTTTCATTAGAGCGACTGCGCCTTCTTTCGCGACAAGATATGTCCAATCTTTTTTTACTGACATGATCTATTTCTTGTTGTGTTTTCTTGTTGCAAAATATGCGGCATGAAGTGCTGCTTTTTTTTTTTTTTTTCATTAAATTTTTTTTTTCGAGGAGTGCAAATCTTTCTGCATTTTCTTTTTTTTTTGTATAATTATATTGCTTATTGTGCCAATTTCACTATGTATTTATGTGCCTATTTACTTGTTCACATGACTTTACAAATGCTGTCACTTTTCTGCCTTGTATTGCTGGGATGTTGGTGCCCGTCAAGCTGCGTTTATATCGCAGCTTTTTTTCCCGCATTCCACACCACACATTGTATCTTTGCTTCATGTATGAATATAAACAAAAAATGTAAACATTGAAACACTGTGGTGAAATAAACTGTAAACTTCAAATGCAAGGTCCTGCGGTGTTGCACTGGGTGGCACTCTGGCAAGTGAATGCACAATACAACACATTCGAGCGGATGTCTTCAGAAAGCATTATGTCATTAACAGCCTGAGTAGAACTGTGGGCATTTATCTGATGAGAAAAGCAGTGCCGTGTCCACATCAGGCAACATCACTTTGATGAAACGTGTGGTCATGACATACCTCAATTTTCCCAGTCAATCATAATCTTTTCACAAGTTTAAAATGATGTTTGACCATTTGCTTTTGAGTTTCTCTATAGAAAGTTATAAAAAAAAAAAGCTTGCACCTAAGCACTTTTCATCACTTTGATGAAGGTAAAAAAAAAAGGGGGGGGGGGTACATCTAGATTTCAAAGAATATGGCATTAGTGTCCTTAGACCTGTGTTCTAACAACTCCTCATTCCACAAAATTATTTATATTGTTGCCTACAGATAAAGAAACTGGGGGAAGCTCTCAAAAGGTACTTGGGCACTGGACAGCGCAGTTCTTCTCCAGGTTGGTTGCTTATTCATTTTATTATACACAGGGATAGAGGAAAGTCTTTTATGGTTTAAGCCTTGTATTTTACGCGTGGAATGGGTACCGCCATGATGGCTTAGTGGCTGTGGTGTTCTCCTGCTGAACACGAGATTGCAGTGTTCGATTCCTGGTCACAACGGCCGCATTCTAATAGAAGTGTAATAATGCTTGCGGCGATGCTTGTGGTGCTTTGGATGCATACTATTTAAAGAACTCGAGGTGGCCCATATTAATCTGGAGCCACCTACTACAATGTCTCTTACAGCCTGCGAGTTATTTTTGAACGTTACATGATGTAATGAAATTTTAAATTTTTACATGGAAAGTTTAATATCATGTCCATAAATAAAAACAGTAACTCACGTGCAAGTAAATTTAAAGTGTAAGGGGGAGACCTGTTTTTTACTCAAGACAGTTTTGCCACACATGTGCTGTGTGTCCTGTTCCCTGCTATCGAGTGAGTGGCCAGTGGATTTATTTACAAAGATCCTCTCTAGCAGTAGTAGGAAGCAGTGATTCTTTTGTCACTGACAATATTGTGTTGAAGGTCTGTGCAAAAATTTTCTTGCATAATGACAAGGTTGTATCACAACCGTGCAGTGTGAAATTTCAAGGCAGCATAAGCCTTCTCCTATCCAACAGATCTCATTCACCCCGCAGGGGCGTCTGCGCAAGCAGGCGTTTGGTGAGTTGCGACACCACGTACCCGAGCCATGAGGGTCGGACCCTCCCGCGTGTAGCCGTGCGCGGCTTAGCCGTGTCTGGGGAAAAGGGGATCCTGGGGGTTGAGTCAATACCGGGGTTTGGACCTTTATGGCCCCTCGGTGGAGGCAACACACCTCTTTGGCCTCCGCTTCGCGTAGACGGCACCCCCGGACTGACCCACCCGGGGGAAATCGGTAGTTGCCCTTTCCTGTCCTTTTCTACAATCTTCGTCTTTTTCTCTCACTTTCAATCTTTCCTGTCCTCTCTTTATTTTCCTTTTACATCCGACTTCATGGGCAGCAAGGGTTAACCTTGTGCATTATATCCAGCCTTGGGTATAGGTATTTGGTTATAGTGGGGATGCACCGTTGGCGTGCACAGAACTGAATCGTTTGTCCTGTGTCGTCCCCTAGTTGGGCTCCATGGTGGGTGGCGGCCATCCCTGCCGAATATAGCTATTTTTTCATGGAATCCAATTTCCCTTCACTCCCTGATCGCTCCCTCAAGAGGGGGCGCACCGATGAAATCTTTAATTTCTTCATGCAGCCAAAAGAAATCTTCCCAAAGTATCATGTCATTCACAGTCAGCACGAAACCAAGACAGTCCGCACAATATCTGCTTTTGTTGTCTCAAGATCTTTGACAGAATCACTAGGCCCAGGCTACAAAGTAACTAAGATGGGAAGCGGCTACCTTCTTCTTGAAGTTCGTGACAAGACCCAGTACAGCAAATTATCAAAACTCATTGCCTTTGGAGACATTCCTGTGTCAGTGGGCCCACACAGATCATTGAACACTGTCCGCGGTGTCATCTCTGAAGATGACCTAATCGATCTTAGTGAGAGCAAGCTACTCGAGGGGTGGCAAGATCAGAATGTAGTAAAGGTCCAAAGAATAACCATCAGGCGCAATGACAAGCAAATCCCCACAAAACATGTAATCATAACCTTTGGAACTAGTAACCTCCCAGACTCAGTAGAAACTGGATACTGCAAACTCCGTGTACGGCCATACATCCCGAATCCGCGCCGATGCTTCAAGTGTCAGCGTTTCGGGCATGGTTCGCAGAGCTGCCGAGGGCGCACCACCTGTGCAAAATGTGCATCAAATGAGCACTCGTCCGATACCTGCACTTTCACCACCCACTGTGCTAACTGTGATGGAGATCACCCAGCGTACTCCCGTTCATGTCCATCGTGGAAAAAAGAAAAGCAAATCATCGAACTCAAAATCAAATTTAACCTATCATTCCAAGAGGCACGTAAATGTTTCTCGACAAACAACCAGTCTAATCCGTCCTACACCGATGTGGCACGCCGGGGGGCAACGCCACATCATTCGGCGGCCGCCCAAGTCACACGGAGTGTGACGGCGGTCACGCCGTCAGCCCCCCTGGCTGGAGCAGCCAGTGCTGTTCCGCCCCCTGCCAAGGAGGGCTAGCAGACCCGCGGGTCTGCTGGACCCAGGGCCACTGCCCGTGCAGATAGGCCCGAATCCCGCACAAACGTGCCTGCTGAGCGGGCACTATCCACCACCTCAGACGAGGTGATGGATACAAGCAAAACACCGGCGTCTCAGACGCCCAAAGAACGGCGCAGCTCCCTTGAGCGCGCCGGGAAGAAAGGGAAAATCCCCATCACGGGGCCTGGAAAGGCCTCGTGAGCTAGCCTAATTTACCTCTCTTAGACACACAGCACAAAACACATTTAAAATGGATACACAGATAGTACAGTGGAATGTTAGGGGTTTACTCCACAATCTAGATGACATTAAGGAACTCCTACACAAGTACAATCCAAGGGTGCTGTGTGTCCAAGAAACACATCTTAATTCATCACACACTAACTTCTCCAACAATATGCGATCTATCGCAAAGACCGCAACGATGCCCTCGCCTCTTCGGGTGGTGTGGCCATACTAGTAGATAAAGCTGTCGCCTGCCAGCATCTGAAGCTGCAAACTACCCTTGAGGCAGTTGCAATCAGAGCTGTGCTGTTTCATAAACTAGTAACAATTAGCTCTCTATACATCCCTCCCAGCTACCAACTCTCCAAAACAGAATTCCAAAGCTTTATAACAGAACTTCCTGAACCTTACATCATAGTAGGCGATTTAAATGCCCATAACCACCTCTGGGGAGATCTACGGCCACAGGGATGTTCCCGCTACTCACAACGAGGTGACAAAATTTTTTTACATGTCCAGAAGGGTCTTTCCACCCCCTCATCCCAAATTGAATAGGGTGCAAGCTGTTTCGCTTAGACTTTTACAGACCGGCACATATCCGTGTCTGGCCGTTCTGCACGAAGTTTACCCTGACGTATATCGCGACGACGCCTGCCCATCCTGTGGGCAGACCTCCACTCTAGCACACATGCTCTGGGAGTGCGGGTCGAGATACCCCAAGTTCAGAAAGGATGAGTGGGGCTCGCTTCTGCGTAGCCCCGCTCTAGACAAGCAAATCCTGGCTGTCCGGCGTGCCCGCGACCGGGCCGGTGGGCTAGACCTGCCGGTCCCGACGTGGGACTAGCCGGGTGCGCGACGAGTTCGCGTCCTCGCCGGACCTGTAATGGATGGATGGATGGAAAACTTTAATGAACGTCCTGAGGTACGCGACTCAGCGTGCAGCGGGCCGCTCCCACGTTGGGACAGTCAGGCCATGCCCGACCGCCGCATCATGGGCCCTCTGGACAGCCCATAGTTGCGCCCCGGCATCGGGGCTCTTGATAGCGGAGAGCCACTTGTCCTCATTTATTTGTTCCGTGCCTCGTAACGAGGGGCAACGCCAGAGCATATGGTCTAAGCTAGCGAAGTCATTGCAGTGCCTGCAAGAACTACTGGCATAAGTGTCGGGATAAAGCTTGTGTAATAAAGCCGGGCTGGGATACGAGCCTGTTTGCAATAATCTGAGGGTCAATGCCTGCGCTCTATTTAACTTCTTGTGACGAAGGGGAAGTCTCTCCTGCCGAGATAAAAGTACTGCGTAATTTCATTGTATGTTGTCGGTTGATCTCTGTTCTCCACCACTCCTGGCTGGCCGGGGAGTTCTCCATGGTCGCGGAAAGCGAGACCTCGCGCCTTGGAGTGGGCCAGCTCGTTGAGGTTTGTGGGGCCTCCCATGATGGATCCCATGTGAGCGGGGAACCACGTGAGAGTGTGGGTGGCAATGCTTTTACCGTCGAGGATGCGACAGGCTTCTTTACACACGGCGCCAACGCTGAAGGCGCGGATGGCTGCCCTGGAGTCGCTGAAGATGTTGGCATGTTTCTCGTCCAGGAGGGCCAAGGCAAAGGCCACTTGCTCGGCAGCACATGACGACGTGCCTCGTACCGAAGCTGCGTTAACGGTCGAACCCTTGTGGTTGATGGACACTACTGCGAAATTGTTGCTGTTGCCATATTGGGCCGCGTCAACGAAGCAGCTGCCGCCAGGGAGTTCTGTCGCCCGGCGTAGGAGCGCCACGGCCCTGGCCTTCCTTCTTTCCACGTTGCGCTGGGGAACCTAACTTTTATTACAGGTACCCCTCGGAAGCGAGGGGTACCTGTAATAAAAGTTATTTCACTCACTCACTCACTCACCTCTGGGGAGATTCTCGTGATGCAAGAGGGCGCTTAATTGAAAATTTTCTTTTCTCCACGGATGCATGCTTGCTCAATAAAAAAGAGCCAACATACTACAGTGTGGCACACAAAACATACTCATCTATAGATTTAAGTATCGCATCAAGTACACTTGTGCCATACCTAGAGTGGAACGTCATCAAAAATTCATACGGGAGTGACCATTTCCCAATCATCCTAAAATTAACAAAAGCCGATGAGTGTTCTCCACATCTGCCCCGTTGGAAAGTCGACGGTGCCGACTGGAAACGATATAGAGAGCTGACATATGTGGCCTGGGATGACATCTGTACATATCTTGTCGATGATGCAGTGTCATATTTGACGGCAATTATAACTGACGCTGCGTCACTCTCTTTCCCTCAAACGAACGGATCGCCATTTAAACGACGTATTCCCTGGTGGAATGAGGAGTGTAAGGAAGCTTGCAAAAATCAAAATAAGGCTTGGAGTCACCTTCGCGACTCTCCAACTTCCGAGAACTTAATCAGCTTCAAGAAAATAAAGTCGGAAGGTAGAAGAACGCGCCGCCGTGCTAAAAGGGAAAGCTGGCAGAGATTCATCTCCAGCATTAATTCATATACAGATGAAAGAAAAGCCTGGAACAGGGTAAATAAAATAAAAGGCCGCGAAACTCATCCTCTACCATTAGTAAATACACAAGAAGACACACTCATTGACCAAGCTGATTCTCTAGGTGCACATTTTGAAAAGATTTCAAGTTCATCCCACTACTCAGATACATTTCTGAGATATCAGAAACAAGCGGAGCGACTGCCTCTGGATCGTAAAGGTAATGAAAATGAACCCTACAACCGTCCATTTAATATGGCGGAATTTCAGGCTGCACTAAATGGTTGCAACAAGTTCGCTCCAGGAAGTGATAGAGTCTTGTACGAGATGATCAAACACCTAAACCCCGAAACCCACAAAACACTACTATTACTTTTTAATTCCGCGTTCTCTGCCGGTTACATTCCGTCCGCATGGAAAGAAGCAATCGTCATTCCTATTCTCGAAGAAGGCAAGGACCCTTCCTCAGCCAGTAGCTATAGGCCTATAGCCCTGACAAGTTGTATATGCAAACTCCTTGAGAAAATGATTAACCGGCGCCTCATCCATTTTCTTGAAAGCAACAAAATACTCGATCTCCTACAGTGCGGTTTCAGGGAAGGTAGATCCACAACAGATCACCTTGTCCGCATCGAGACAAATATCCGTGATGCCTTTGTACACAAACAGTTTTTCTTATCAGTATTTTTAGACTTGGAAAAGGCATACGACACAACTTGGCGTTTTGGAATTCTCCGTGACCTGACTGGAATGGGAATCCGAGGCAACTTATTAAATGTGATTCAGAGCTACCTCTCTGATCGCACGTTCCGTGTCAGAGTTGGTAACGTCCTGTCTCGACAATTCACACAGGAAGCTGGTGTACCACAAGGTGGTGTGCTGAGCTGTACATTATTTATTGTCAAAATGAACTCGCTCCAAACTGTCATACCACGTACAATGTTTTATTCTGTATATGTGGATGACGTACAAATAGGTTTCAAATCATGTAGCATTTCTATCTGCGAGCGACATGTACAGCTTGGGCTAAACAAATTATCTAAGTGGGCTGACGAGAATGGATTTAAACTAAAGCCACTAAAAAGCACGTGTGTTCTCTTCTCGAACAAGCGAGGTATATTACCTGACCCCACTATTTATCTTAATCGACAACAGCTACCTGTGAGCCATGAACATAAATTTATAGGCCTCATTTTAGACTCTAAATTAACATTTATCCCCCACTTGAAGTATCTGAAAGCGAAGTGCCTGAAGACAATGAATCTACTGAAGATCTTGTCCCGTACATCTTGGGGAAGTGACAGGAGGTGCCTCTTAAACTTGTACAAAAGTCTCGTACGGTCGCGCCTTGACTACGCAGCTATAGTCTATAACTCTGCTACACCTAGTGCTTTGAAGATGCTAGATTCTGTGCACCACTTGGGTATCCGTATTGCTACAGGTGCCTTCAGGACTAGTCCTGTTGAAAGCCTGTACGTTGAGTCCAATGAGTGGTCTCTGGATCTCCAAAGGACATAGTTAAGTCTCTCCTACGCCCTGAAAGTTAGATCAGACATCCAACATCCATGTCATTCTACCATTCGCGACATGTCCACTGTCAGGCTGTTCCGTAACCGCCCAGCCAACCGGCCTCCTCTGTCTCTCCAGTTAGAAGCACTGTCAGAAAAAACAGAGGTCCCACTTTTAGGGGATGGACTAATGGCCCCTACCTTGCTTCCACCGCCTTGGGAATGGCACACTTTTCAGTGTGACATCTCTTTCATAGAAATATCCAAACAAGCACCGGAGGCACATATACATTCCCATTTTCTTGAACTCCAGGACAAGTACTCCTGTACAGAATACTACACAGATGCTTCGAAGTCCACTGCTGGCGTTTCTTACGCAGCTCTCGGAGAGTCATTTTCTACATCTGGGGCACTAAATCCACACACATCTATCTTTACAGCGGAAGCATATGCTATACTCTCGGCTATTCAACACATAAGGCTCACAAACGTCGCTAGGGCTATTGTCTTCACAGACTCATTAAGTGTGGTCAAAGCCCTAAGCAATCTACGGAAACACAAGAACCCCGTTTTTAATGAACTCTACAGCTTATTGTGTTCCGCATATATGTGCAACCAAATGATTGTCGTATGCTGGGTACCTGGCCACAAAGGTATAAAAGGCAATGAAGCTGCTGACAAAAATGCTACGTCAGTAACCTTTAGCGATACAGACCCAAATATCCCCATCCCTGTCACAGACCTAAAGTATTTTCTACGCCGTAAGCTGAGGAAGCATTGGCAAGGAGAGTGGGATACCCAGGTACTAAATAAGTTACACATGATAAAACCAAATCTAGGAAACTGGATAACTGGGAAAACGGCACAATATAAAGAAGTGCTTGTTTGTCGATTAAGAATAGGACACACTTATAGTACTCACTCTTACCTCTTAACTGGGAATGATCCTCCGATTTGTAGTAAGTGCGGCAATATTCTGACAGTTGTCCATGTTCTTATTCAGTGCCCTGCTATAGAAGCAGAGAGGAAAAGGTATTTCCCTTCTGCATACCGTGAAAACATACCTCTTCACCCATCATACTTCTTAGCCATGAACCGCTTTTTAACCTGAAAACAGTTTTAGACTTTTTAAATGAAGTAAACACCCTGAAAATCATTTGGCCAGGTAATATTAGCAAGTGATTAACGGCCCTTGTATTCAAGGGCTCTCTTCAAGCCCTGGTATCACTGTTATATGTCTTACATCATACGTTTTTAACGAAACCCATTTGCCATAGCCCACATCACTAACTAGGTAGTGTCATTATTTTACCACTTACATGTTTTACACCATTTACAGTGACAGTTTTTTAGGCCCTTCTACAGCCATGTCAGATCTACATTGAGGAATTTATTGTCCACGCCATCCACAATTCATCGATAACATTACCATTTGTCATGGCGCTCTTTGGCCATACCTGGCCCTTGCGCCATAAAACACCACACATCATCATCATCAGATCTCATTCAAAGGAATTGTCCGTCATTTTTGGAAACCACCTCCTAGCAATGATGCCACGAAACTTGTGTAAAATTTCAAGGAAACCTTGAGGAAAGCATTCAAATTGTTCCTTTGTGTGCACAATGCGAAAAGGAAATTAAAAAGATTATTTGCAGTAACCCTGTATGTAAGCTGGTAAGATTGAACACCTGTATTATTTGCTCTAAGCATGTTGCCTAAAGGTCTGTGATCCACACCATGAGCTAAAGAAGCAGAGCATTTAAAGGAATATGTGAGATTTTACTCATTTCTGTAAAATTGGCTGTGAATTGGCTCTGAATTACTGTGAATTTAGGCTCATTACTGTACCATGTACATCAATAACTGAGACAGGTGTATATTTCTCTTGTGTGAACCGTTACTTTGTTTGCGCTCAGACTTTACAAAGAAGTGGCATTTTGTGCAGTACTACCAAGTTTGGTGCCAGTGCTCGCATGACAGCAATGTTGATGCTATGTTCAGACCTTAGTCATTCTGAATAGCAAAGTTTTGGGGCATAACATAATGTATGCAACGGAAACATTGTGCTTATGCTTTGTGTACATCTGCCCTGCAGTGGAAGAGGACACTCTCAGTGATGATACCGCTGCGCCAATTGCGCCGAACTGCGCCGAAACGTGAACCTTGCTACATCCTGCTACATTTCCGCAAAATATGGTAAATCTGCGCCCACCCTGCGCCGAAGGGTGTGCTCCGGTCCAGAAACGAAACTAATTCCTCGAGTGCCACTTATGTCACCATCGAAAGCGGCATCGCTTGAGCTACTGGACTCGCGGCGCGCGCGGCAATCCGAGCCAAGCCTAGTTTGATAGTGTTGCTGCTGTTAGGCTAGAGCCTAGACTGCTGTCAACCTTCTGTACTGTGTATCTGCCATTGTCTGCTGCTGTGGTCCTTGCAACGTGCGGTCGCCCTGCGTTGGATGTGCTAACCCTCGCCGTCGGCCGTCGACTTCGCGATGATGAGATACGTCATGTTGTGTCCTATGGCAAGCGCTTCAATAGTGACCCCAGCCGTTTCAGCGTTACGCCTGAGGTTGTTAGGGTTGTGAGGAACGCAAAGAAACTGTACTCTGAACGCATTGCGTCTGAGGAAGAGCAGTCAGCGAAGCGGCAATGCAAGGCAGATGAGGCAGGCTCGAGCAGTGGTGATCAAGCAGACCTTCAAAAGGAAGTAGAAACTGCAAAGAAGATGCTAACAAATGCTGAACTTTTGATAAGCCATGGCCTCAAGTCAAAGGACTTTGCTGACATTGAAAGTGGCAATTCTCTTCTGGCTGAGGGCAAATCTAGACTTGCAGTAGCCCTAGGGTAATTGTATTCCTTGGTTTGTCTCGTAATAGGATTGTTCTTTAGTCATGTCGCCTCACTATTTTGAGTGTATTCCTTGCCTTTTATAAAACATTTGTTCACAAGTTGTACTAGTCCCATGGGCATATTCATTGCTTTGTTTCATGACAGCTTTATCAGTCACATTGCCTCACCCATGTGAGTGTATTCTGTTTCCTTTGTGAAAGGCTACTGTTGTGATCTTTAATCATGAGACCTGTTTCTGTGATCTTTCCTGTACAAGTACGCGCAAATATTTGCCCAAGCTGCTGTGATAGCCTTGTTGCCTTAAGACATTTTGTAATAAAGTGCAATAATTGTATATTTACATATTGTTTGTCTGGTAACTTTAGTTATAGCTAGACTAGTTGGTGGTATTAGGTAAAAGAAGTTGCATTTGCTATATTTTGGCTATGATAGAACACCAATAAGCACTTCTTGCTTTCCTATTGTTTGCTTGCTGTGAAAGCTGCACATGTGTTTTGCAATTGCTTTAACAGACACCCGCTTCGAGCACTCGTTTTACTGCTCCGAAAAGCATTTTTGCCTGCTCCGAAAGCCCATTTTACTGCTCCGACAAGCATTTTTGCCTGCTCCGAAAGCCTGTTTTACTGCTCCGAAAAGCATTTTTGCCTGCTCCGAAAGCTGCTCCGAAATTGCCAAGGCCAGTATCATCACTGCACTCTCTTTCAAGGAGGCAAAAAACAGTTACCCTTAAGACTTCTTTGTGAGCTCACCTGAAATACATCTTAGAATTCTTTTGTGCCACTGATTAATTACTGCCACAACAAGTTACAATAGTCGCCAGGCGGGCAGCTTGCTAGATGGCAGAGTCAACTATGCTAGGCCCATTCTGTACCACATAAGAAGGGTCAACTCTGCTGCTGACCTAATGTCAAAGAGGACAAGCTGCGTATCTGCAACTTCTGCATTTCTTCTCCTCTTTACTGCTGCACAAAAACTCGTCTTCAGATGGGCACAAATACTACCAGTTTACTGGTGTTTTGACTGATGTATTTTCTCACTTTATTATAAAGCATGCTGCTAAGCAACTCTATAGTAATCATAGTTACTTTGTAGGTACTAGTAAATGTGTTGCGGGCTACTCCTGTCTGCTTGCAGGACCCAGACAAAACAGTGCACGAGCAGGCTCCAACAGGGACAGCAACTACTCTAATGCTCAACCACAGAATCGACGGGGAGGTGCCACAGGTGGCGGTGGTCGTAGATGTGGCATTTGCAATGAAGAAGGTATGTTTCTGCATGTAGAAAAGGGTGCTTATTGTCTCCAATTATTCAAACTATGTGCACCATTTATCGTATGATTATATTATGAAATGTATTTGATCACAACATAATATGCATTGGTGAAGGTAGACAAGCTCATGTGCCACACTTATAATCCATCTTGCAAAAAGCTTTTGCATTTGAACATATTAAGGAACCATTGGCCAGTAATTTTCATATTTTATTAGGTAATTCAAACTCACTTAATTCGAACATCCGGTTAATTCGAACTGACGCTATGGTTCCCGTGATAATCACGTGTATTACAATGCGCGAAAACACCCTATAATACAAACTCCTGAGCGTTAGCGCCAGTTAACTTGAACAGACCGCACCCCGAACCACCCTTCCACCAGCAGCGCACCAACTCAAGTGGTGGTCGGACCCGGCGGCGTGCCAGTCGCTACTGCTGCAAGAGCTATGCAACTGATTACGTGGCGACCGTGAGCACTCGGTTGGTCTATTAGCTTGGTCAGCAAAGGGCAGTTTGGGTACATGTGCCTTGTGGTGCTGTGCGTAGGCCTCGTGCGGATTGCCGCATGTACGATGCCGCATGAAACCAGTGTGCAAGCTTCAATCGATTTTTGTTGAGTGGCGGAAGAAGAAACACGTACACTCGTATCAACTGTTATTTTTAATCATAATTTGCTGTGTGCACAAATTGAAGTCGCCGACAGATTTTACGAGTCCGAACATCCTTGCACGGCACCACCAAAAACCAACGTATAACGGCGACCAAAGTTTCGGACTCCGTGAGATGCCCTGCTTGGTTTTTTCGGACTGATCTGCTTGCATGATGTCGAAAATATGCATAGTGGCCACAAAGTTTACACCATTCATGCTATCACCCATGCCCTCACTTTCTTTGTCAAGGTAGTTCTGCTGCTTCCAGAGTGCCATACGTCCACTGTGAAGTGCTTAGTCAACTCGACGCCAAAGCGCAACTTTGGTCAGCGACTCTCGAACTCTCGATGCGGCCGCGTGGCGATGCTGGTTAAGCATAGCCGGCTAGGCCTAGTCGCAAATGCCATTGTATGCTTCAAATCGGATATCTTTTCAGGATTGGGAGTTAACCAAATGTCAGTGGGCCAATTGGCTTTGGAGGTCCATGGTAAAACCACAAATGAGGCTGTGCAAGGTGCCATGGGTTGGGCCTCTTTTTAAGTCAGAGAAGCACAGAGCAAAATTCGTTGAAGAAAAACTCGGGAACGTTTGAATCAAATGAAACGGGTGTCTTAAGTGCACAAATATTTGTACCTCAAAAGTTTGGATGGGGAATGTAGGAAGTGGTCAAGAAAGTTGGTAAACAAGTAAAGGGTAATTGAAAGTGTAAATAGAGAACCCGGAGTGATCAAAATGAAAATGAGAGAAAGGCAATAAATTGCATGCAAAGAATGGAGACAAAAAAACAAAAAAATGTGCAGAAACCATCGACAATGATTGTCAATGTAAGCAAATAGCCTGAGCAAGCAAACGATCGAACGAACGTTTTCCTTGCCGAGTCTAACCATAAACCAACCACGAAAACGGCCAGAAGAGGCAAAGAAATCTATTTGCTTTAAGGGACCATGAATATTTACAAGTATGGCAAGAAATAAATTGGGAGGGAGAATCTGTACAATAACACAAAGGGCAGTGCTTGCTATTTGAGGCCTGAGCTGGCTGCAGGAGGCCAAACACATACTGGAGCAAGTATTCGCAACAGTATGAGGCATATATGTGTCTGCTGCAGCAAAAGTCTGCAAACGACTCGGCACATCGTAATGAAATGCCAAGATATTTACCCAGCATGACGGCCACCTTCCAGAAGCGCCGTGATTCAAAGCAGATGGAAGCATTAACTGGTCAGCAGTCGAGATCAGCTAGAGATGTTTAGAGTATCGGTGGATATATATGTAGAACCGGAGTTACAGCCATAGGTAACTGTTAAATATGGAGACACAGTCGAGCCCGACTATATCGGACCCGTTTATATCAAATTATCCCGTATATCGAACAATTTCTAAACACGGTAAATTTACATTGAGAATATATAGCAAAAGTTACTGTTACATCGAACGAAAATAGCAACGACAACCGATATATCAAACTCCATGTGCCTCAAAAGTGCCCCAGCAAGTTGGCTTTTCCTCGCGGTGGTGGGGAAAACTGCCGGCGCCACCCTAGAAAAAGTGGTTTAGACCCGGCTGTGCACGGGCGAACACCCCCCTGCAAAACATGATCCTGGCCTGCTCGCAGCGCTTACAGCCAATCAGAGGCTGTCGTGCTTTCTCCGAGGCGCGGAGGCGGTACAAGTGAGCGCCATTTTTTCTTTCTTTATGCTTATGTGCCTGCTGCTGCCTCTTTTCCTCGAGTCCTCATTCAGCGTGGTCCGTGCTTGTGGTGTTGCCTGTTGGCGCTCTGTGAACTTTCTTGGCGCGCTGTCGTCATGGCTTGTGCAAAGAGGCAGAATTTGCCTTTCGCTGGCGTTCGCCCGATGACAGCACTGAAGACACCGCAGGTGTTTCCGCCGAAGTTTGGAGCGAGCTGGCAGAGTTCCCGGGTGCTATCGACGGATCGACATTCGACGAGTTCGTCAGTGCGGACGATGATGTCGCCATCATGGGCCAGCTACAAGATGAGGACTATGTTGCAGACGTCGTGCCGACCACGAGCCAAAGCGACAGCAATAAGGAAATTGACGATGGCCCGTTGCCTACATCCTATGAAGTGATTAGTGCACTTGCGTTGGTCCGGCGCTATTGCGTGAATATAGAAGGTTGCGGCCTCAGCTGCTCCGACTCGTTGGACAACGTGGAGGCGTGCGTGCTGTCACAGGCAGCGAAGTCGTTGAAACAGAAGAAAATCCAGGACTATTTTGTTCCAAAGTAGGGCACGCAAGTAAGCCACCATATGGAATGGGTACTTTTCTTATTGTAAGTAATAAAGTACTTTTCTTATTGGTATGTGCTTTTGCGTCATCAAATCCTATAGCGGGCCTATATCGAATTATGCTATATATCGAACTAATATATGTTTTTTGGCGAGTTCGATATACCCGGGTTCGACTGTAGATGTTTTAATGAAGAGAGAAAAAGTCAGAGACAGGCAAAATGCTAGACTGCTATGCATTTATGTATAATACTAATTAGCTCAAGCAGGCTAGGTGGCTATTTGTCGCCGCCCCATTTTGAAGGCGATGCCATAGAAATTATCATCACCATAGGTGTGGCTAGTGAGCGGTAAGCTATCGCGGGAAGCTTGCTCTTGATATGTTCGTATTCGTAGGCAACTGCATCGGAAATCAATTGGAATAGGGTGTGAGATAACGCGCACAAGCTGGACTGACGGCCGTGCACGCGTGAAGTGGAGTTTGGGTTTGTGGCTATCTGCCAAAAACTACCGCGAATGCCTACCAAGTTTGTATGTGCGCTTGCTGGACGGAACGACCCAGTCTGTGGGCATAAAGCTCTGAACAGAATTTGCGCAACACAGCTTAAACTGACAGCATTGCGTAGTCAAGGATGCACATGCAATATTTGAACTTCGTGACGACGCTCATCGTGATGCATCACAGGCGAACATGGCACACACCCGCAGCCTCTAAAATCACGAAATTTGAAGTAGGTATTATTTCAGTGAAGCACAACGTAGAGCAAAATTCTGTAAAATTTTTTGTCGGTGCTGCATTTGTAAAAAACAACGAAATTGATTTTGCTGTTGGACATTTGTTTTTTTTCGGACTGCCCAATTATTCAGACATTTTTGTGGTCCCATTTGTAACAAAAAAAAAAAAGAAACATAAACCAGTTGGTGATGTTTCGCAACTCGTCACGGCTGTGTTAATTTCAGTGCACGTGCACTGTATCATGCAGCTCCACATGCAAGCCCCCCATTCAGTGAGCTTTCTGTGTTTTGAACAAATTGTCGGGCACCTTCAAGTTCAAATGACCGAAGATTCAACTTTGCTCACATTTCTATATATGTTACAGATGTGCGTTTACAATGAAAAAGGTGTATTTCTGCACTTATAGAAGAGTCCTTAATTTCTCTGATTATTCAAACTGTGTGCAGAGCTTTCTTTTGTTTTTGTTTTTTCAGGACATGATCGACGACGCTGTCCACAAAGGCCTCCATAAGATGTTGTTAGCTGAAAGCATGCAGCACACACTCGACAAATCTCGTTTTGGGCGAGAGGCTGCTAAAGCAACTGTTATAGATCTTTACACATATGTTAGTGTCGTAGGTTACGATAACTCTTGCAGAATTTTTACCCTTTTACTAATGAAAAATCTTGCAGAATTTTTACCTTTTTACTAATATAGCTTTGAGAATAAATTCCATATGTTTATTCTACCCCCTTTTGTTCTCATTGTGGTGGTTCAGTGGCTTTGACATTCTGCTGCTGCGCATGGAGTTGTGGGTTCCTTTCCTAGCATCGGTGGCTGCCTTCTGATGGGAGCAGAATGCAAAGACCCTTGTGTACCATGCTTTCGGTGCTCAATAGAAAATTGCAGGTTGTCAGAATTAATACACCACTATGTCAATTGTAAAATGCCATCTAGGCATTGTTTTACAGAAATAATTATTATTTTCTGTTTATTATTGTAGGAGAAGAAATTAAATCATCTGTTACCATACACTGCCAGGAGGACGAACAGACCCCTGCTTCGACTAGCCCCCTCAAGCGACGTTTCTTCCCTGCCTTCTTCCATAGCGGAGCCAACGGACACGTCAGGTTCATGTGATGAGCCCCGCCTTCCTTTGTTTTCCCCTCTTCCTCTATTACTGCACGGTGAATTCCCAGTGGGGCGGCATGCACTTGTCATACTGGATGAATAACCGAAGTCACGCATCTTGGTGAGTGACAGTGCTAGCAGTGAGTTTTACGTAGAGGCATTTGTGCACGTTATCTTGACTATCTAGCTGGGAGTAAAGCTTCCTCGAGAGTGAGGGCACGCGGCGTTTGGTTTCAAGGGGCCGCAGGTGGGGGTGGGGGAGAGTGTGGAGTGCTGTCATACTTTGCAGACGCCACAATCGTCAGCGCGTGGTGTATAGACCTACACCACGGCACTGTGTCACGAAAATGTGGTGCAGACCGCGTTCGTCGGCGCTTCTTTCGGCCTGGTCTTTACCGTGACATCTGCCGTTATATCGCTGCGTGTGACCTTTGTCAACGACGAAAAAAGCCGACCACACTCCCTGCTGGCCGTCTTCAGCCACTTGACGTACCATCTGAACCATTCTTCCATGTAGGCATTGATCTTTTAGGCCCTTTTCCTACGTCTGTTTCGGGAAATAAGTGGATTGCTGTAGCAACAGACTATGCCACCCGATACACACACGGGCTCTTCCGACTAGCTGTGCAACCGATGTCGCTGATTTCCTACCAGAAAACGTCATCCTTCACTACGGTGCCCCTCGACAGCTCCTCACCGACCGAGGCCGCTACTTTCTTTCTAAAGTTGTTAATGACATTCTACACTCGTGCGCAACTAAACACAAACTTGCTACTGCTTATCATCCACAAACTAATGGTCTAACGGTCTCTAACCGAGTGTCTCAACCGAACCCTCACTGACATGCTGTGCATCGCGACTGGGACGTTGCATTACCATTCGTTATCTTTGCCTAAAATTCTTCTTGCCACGATACCGCAGGCTTCTCTCCATTCTTCCTCTTGTATGGCCGCGACCCTACGCTACCTTTCAACACCCTTCTGCCTAGCTGATAGCCTGAAATTCACATCGGAGTACGCCCGGGAAGCCATACTCAAGGTACAAGAGGCACGCCATATTGCCCGACGTCGACTTGTGGACTCGCAAGAATATCAGCGGCACTTATATGACACCCGCCATCATGGTGCCCACTACACACCGGGCGCCCTGGTTCTCCTTTCGTCACTGTCGCGACGCGTTGGCCTCTCGGAGAAGTTGCTTTCACGCTACTCTGGCCCTTACCGCGTCTTACGTCAAATAACCGACGTCACCTACGAAATCGCCCCTCTTGACCCCACTGTGGCTCAGCCTCGTTGCGACATAGTCTACGGCGCGCTTCTTAAGCCATATCATTCGACCGCCTCTTAACCAGCACCGGGTCGGTGCTTCAGCCGCCGGGGGTCATGTGACAGACCGATGAAGAAGACGTTTTGAGATGACCTGAAGAAGACGATGCTCTGGACTTCGCGAGCTAACTATGATCTTGTCAGCCGCTGCCATTCTTGTAAATACAGTGTAAATATATTTCTTACTTCTTTTCCCCATAACAATATATATATATATATATATATATATATATATATATATATATGCGCCTGCACTTAAAGGAGCGTAAACTTATTTCGACGTTCCAGACACAAGCTGGTGTGTATATACGGGTGTCCCAGCTAAATGTAGCCAATGTTTTAAAAATGACGAAGTGTGCTAGGAGGCTCAAACCAACTCAGTGGCGTTGAGGATCGCGTGTCCTAGTCTGTGGTATTTGTTTTTTTCGTTTTGCAAAGTCAATTAATTAGCATAAACTAATTGCCTAACTTTTTAAATGTTGGGTTCACCAAGAAAGTGCCAATACGAAAGTTGTAGATCACATTTAAAAATGGCTGACTGAAGTGTTTGCAATTGAGTACCATTGATGGAGCGTCTTGTAATTGCCTTTAAAGAAAGTCCGCGAAATACAAGAACAAGCGTGTGATAGCGCCTCAATGTCAGCGCCACTCTGGGCATCGAGGCACCCTAATAGCGGCTAAAACCCCTATATATAAAAAGTAGCGTCACGCTTTGAAGAATGCCGCCACCTCCTCGCACACCCTGTCCGAGGCCGACGCCGCGTCGGTATTGGCCTAATGGCATCACGTGGACCGTCGAGCCCCCGGGCGCTGGCTGCGTTTGTTTACGATCACGCTCCATCGCCATTTTCGCCCGAGAAGCGTCTACCGACTGGCGAGGAGCACGACGATAGCGACGAACACAGGCGGCGGTCGTCAATTCTGATGAGCGGTGAAAGATAAACAAGTGCACTTGTTTCAAGCGGTGTAGGCGGCGCAACGGTCGAAAAAGGAGCGCGAAAGAGAGGAGAAACGAGGAGGAGGGAAGGCGGAGGAGGAGAGTGTCGCTACTTTTTATATATGGGGGCTTTTATAGCGGCTAAAACCCCTACACATAAAAAGTAGCGACACTCTCCTCCACCTTCCCTCCTCGTTTCTCCTCTCTTTCGCGCTCCTTTTTCGACCGTTGCGCCGCCTACACCGCTTGAAACAAGTGCACTTGTTTATCTTTCACCGCTCATCAGAATTGACGACCGCCGCCTGTGTTCGTCGCTATCGTCGTGCTCCTCGCCAGTCGGTAGACGCTTCTCGGGCGAAAATGGCGATGGAGCGTGATCGTAAACAAACGCAGCCAGCGCCCGGGGGCTCGACGGTCCACGTGATGCCATTAAGCCAATACCGACGCGGCGTCGGCCTCGGACAGGGTGTGCGAGGAGGCGGCGGCATTCTTCAAAGCGTGACGCTACTTTTTATATATAGGGGTTTTAATAGCGGCACTATTTCAGCGCCCCCAAGCGACCGATCTTGGGACGGGCTTGGCGTTTCCTTTGGCCGCAAGGTACGCGCCAGCAACTGTCGCTAGTTAAAGCCCCTATATTAATAAAAGTAGCGCCATTCTTAGATCTCGCCGCCACCGCGCTCACCCCGGCGCTTCCTCCTCGCCCTCTCTTAGCCGCCTCCTCCGCTCCCCCATTGGCCAATCCGTGTCACGTGGAAGTTCGCGTCGCGCTTTTGTATATTTTTTTCTTTCCAGCGCGCTCCGACTGCCATTCTCGGGCCTGTGCGACGAAAGTGCTGTACGCACAAAAGGATCAAACGTGTTAGGGACAAGAACTTCGTTGTGATGGCATGCTGCTGCGCCTTAAGTTGCCGCAACCGACAAGGCGAGGGCAAAAGGCTTTTTTTGTTTACCATCCGGCCTGCGCAAACGCTTGCTGCACACTTGATATTTGCGCCGTCTCGCATCGTCGCGTTGCTACTTACAAAACGGCATTATTAAGACCAGTTACTGACTGACGAAGCAAAATCGCGCCTCAAAAACGTCTCCGCAGGGCGCGATCGAAGTTTTCCTCGGATTTCCTCTGGTAGCGCGTTAGCTGTCGTCTGCCACGGCAGGCCCGACGCAGGCGGCGCCACTGTCGATATCGCGCCTCGATCGCGCTGGTCGCGCCGAGCGCGATAGTGGAACGGAGGAGGAGGGAAGTGGATGGCGCTACTTTTATAAATATAGGGGCTTTATCGCTAGTAAGATATGATAGCGAACGAATAGAACATGACAACAGCATTTTCCTTCCCGATTAAACAGTTCCGCGGTGAATATCTTCTCAAGCCCGAGCTTTTTTTTTTTTTCTTGCCTTGTGTGTTCGGGCTTGATTCCACAAGGGTAACAAGGGGAGCGAATGATATGTTTATGCCACGTCACGTCAAAGCGCGACACACCTTCATCGCCGCCGCTCGCTCTGTGCGCCAGATCGCGACAGGGCACGCGAGTGAGTCTAGAAAAAAGGCATGCAAACAATGTCCTTTACTGATCGGTCGTTTGAGGGCGCTGAAATAGTGGCGCTATTAAAGCCCCTCAATAAAATAAAAGTAGCGCCATGTTTTGAAGATCGCCGCTTTCCTCCTCTCCTGCCCGTTCTCTCGGCGCTCGGCCTTCCAATTGGCCGAATACTGTCACGTGCTCTCGCGCGCTTTCTTTCTTGCTTGTTTTTTGCTCCCGCCGCCATCGCGGGGCCAGACCATTGCGAGCGGTGTATGGAGGCACCGCGCATCGCGTCTCCTTTGCGCTTTTAAGGCGTAGTGTTCGCGATGCTGTGTTGCTCAGCATTCGGGTGCAGAACACGCGAAACAGACGGCAAGCGACTCCTCCGGATTCCATCTGCGAAGCGAGACGCGCCGTAGAGGAAGGTCTGGCTTCAAAGAATCAGCCGGGCTGATTTCAACCCAACACAATGATCCCGGCTGTGTGAGGTAAGCGAGCGATTCTTCAATGATCCCTAATCTCACATGCTGCCACTTGCTGTGTGAGGCTTCGTTAGTTTTTCTCCCTCCTAAGTGCCGCATTGTTCGCGCTGCACTTGCAACTTTCGTGGCCGGATTTCATCATGTCTTCAAACGCACGTGGTTTTTGTTGACTCGCTTATACAATCCATGGCGTTGTGTTTGTGTGGCCTGAATGTATGCGAACGGCACGTTTTGAGTGTATCGCAGTATGTTACGAAGCGGTGACGGTACGTAGGGAAAAATGGGCGCTTACCTGTGTAAAGACGAACCTTTTAGGGCTATTTAGTTAGGGTGACTTTGCGCCTTCAGCAAAAACTCAACTCGGTGGTCGGCTGTCTTGCTGCTATCAGCTCTCTGCGATGTCGCATTAGCAGGTGCGAGGAGATTAAACGCGACGTCATGACATGTCAACATAGGAAGCCATTGGCCTTCTTTGAGGGGCATTGCTGCGTTATTGAGGTCTTCTTCCTGGGGTTTTACGTGCCAAAACCAGTTCTGATTATGAGGCACGCCGTAGTGGAGGGCTCCGGATTAATTTTTGACCACCTGGGGTTCTTTAACGTGCACTACAACGCAAGCACACGGGCGTTTTTGCATTTCGCCTCCATCGAAACGCGGCCGGGATTCGATCCCGCGATCTCGTGCTCAGCAGCGCAACGCCTTAGCTGACTGAGCCACCCCGGCGGGTGCGTTATTGAGTTGTATGCGACTGTAAATGTGGAAACAGCGTAAAGTGTGCATGACATAAGGGCACCTGAATGCTGTCATGTCCTCTACCAAACGCTCATACGCATGGCTAAAAAAAAAAAAAAATATTCGCTCCACATTTGATATAACCGGGGATCATTATTGTGACAGCTTGCTCCTTCGCTTTATATGACAGATTCCGTGTTGCGGGTGCATTAAGTCAGTAATTCAATATTGGGAAATGAACAATCCCCCGGAAGATATGCTAACAACGCTATCCACATTGCAACGCCCTTGATTATAGAGTTAACTCATTCCTGCGTGGCTTTGTCAGTGGCCAGGACAAACCTGGAGGTTAACTCATCGTTTCTGCTCTGCATTTGATAAGATAGTAGATACAATACGCAGGGCAGAATTTCTCGGACCCGCGCGCAGCACATGCAAGCGGCAATATGATCCGCAAAAGCAGCCTCGCATACACCTGTAAGATGACCGCTGCCGCGCTACTCAAATCCGCAAAAAAAAAAAAAAAGAAGAAGAAAATGTGGAGTAGTGTGTAAGGCTTCCCACAAGCGAGCGAAGCTACTAGCCTCATTATCGACGGACCGCTTCCGCCGAATGATCGGTCAGTGAAACCTGTAAGAACTGCATATATACAGCTAGTGGATCATTCACTCCCGCAGCGTAGTCATTGTTAGAGGCCCGCTATGCACGTTAGCCTCTGGCCAACGAGGGACTGGAGCTACTGAAACGCGGAGATGAACCAACGCCGAGGTCGCGCGTGGCATGGCTCAGTTAAAGCCCGACTTAGAGGCTTTAGGCTCACTGTATCACCGCTAATAGTACAGCCATCTAAGCGCAACGGCATTTATGCGTCCTGTCGTTGTTTCGGCAGCCAGTCATAATGCGAAAAATTCCGATTAAAATACGAGTTCAAGAGCGCGAGCGACACGTAGCCACAGCGTTTCATTCGGAGAGTGTCTGCTAGTTCAGCCCGGCGTAGGGGGAGCCACGGTCGACAGAATAGAGTGAACGCCGGCGCAGCAGGAGGAGATGGCGCTACTTTTGTTTTATTGAGGGGCTTTAGGCGCTATTAAAGCCCCTATATAAAAAGTAGCGCCATTCTTAGATCTTGCCGCCACCGCGCTCACCCCGGCGTTTCCTCCTCGCCGCCTCCTCCGCTCCCCTATTGGCCAATCCGTGTCACGTGGAAGCACGCGTGCGCTTTTTGTATATTCTTTTCTTTCCAGCGCGCTCCGACCGCCATTCGCGGGCCTGTGCGACGACAGTGCTGTACGCACAAACGGATCAAACGTGTTAGGGACAAGAACTTCGTTGTGATCACATGCTGCTGCGCCTTCAGTTGCCGCAACCGACAAGGCTAGGGCAAACAGTTTTTTTTTAACCATCCAGCGAGCGCAAACGCTTGCTGCACACTTGGTATTTGCGCCGTCTCGCATCGTCGCGTTGCTACTTCCAAAACGGCATTATTAAGGCCAGTTACTGACTGACGAAGCAAAATCGCGCCTCAAAAACTTCTCCGCAGGGCGCGATCGAAGTTTTCTGCGGATTTCATCTGGTAGCGCGTTAGCTGTCGTCTGCCATGGCAGGCCCGACGTAGGCGGCGCCACTGTCGACGTCGCGCCTCGATCGCGCTGGCCGCACCGAGCGCAACAGTGGAACGGAGGAGGAGGGAACTGGTTGGCGCTAAAGCCCCTATATATAAAAAGTAGCGCCATTAACTTCCCTCCGTTCCACTATCGCGCTCGGCGCGACCAGCGCGATCGAGGCGCGATATCGACAGTGGCGCCGCCTGCGTCGGGCCTGCCGTGGCAGACGACAGCTAACGCGCTACCAGAGGAAATCCGAGGAAAACTTCGATCGCGCCCTGCGGAGACGTTTTTGAGGCGCGATTTTGCTTCGTCAGTCAGTAACTGGTCTTAATAATGCCGTTTTGGAAGTAACAACGCGACGATGCGAGACGGCGCAAATATGAAGTGTGCAGCAAGCGTTTGCGCACGCCGGATGGTAAAAAAAAAAAAAAAAAAAAAAGCCTTTTGCCCTCGCCTTGTCGGTTGCGGAAACTTAGGGCGCAGCAGCATGCCATCACAACGAAGTTCTTGTCCCTAACACGTTTGATCCGTTTGTGCGTACAGCACTTTCGTCGCACAGGCCCGAGAATGGCTGTCTGAGCGCGCTGGAAAGAAAAAATATATATATATACAAAGGCGGGGCAACGTGTGCTTCCACGTGACATATGTTGAATTCCAATGGCGGAGTCGAAGCAAGTTTTTCTGCTCGGTTCGGAGCAAGTTTGTTCCAATGACAGAGTGAGGGCGGGAGTAAAGTGTTCCAATGAGAGAGTCGGAGTGGATTCAGAGCGGGAGTCACTCCATGGAGCAGGAAAAGATGCTCCGCCAAAATCGGCGGAGTGGACCGGAACTCTGCGTGACGCATTTCCTTTGCCACGTTTGTCTGCTGGGGGGCGCCGCCGGTTGCGACTCGCGAGTTGTGGTGGTAATGGCGGACGACATGAATGGCGCGGCTAGTTCGGCAAAGCGTGCGGCATTGGTTCTGCTACTCGATAGCGACAACTCCGAGTTAGAAAGCTCAAGTTCCGACACGAGTGATTTCGCGAATAGTGACAGCGACGCTGAAACTGCCGCGGAATTCGACAGGATCTTCCGCATTCTCCCGAAGAGGTCCAAACTTGTCGGCTAGACACCTATCATGTTTGTCCGCATCCTGTGTGCTCACCATTGTAAACAAAAGCTGCTGCACGCTTGGCGAGATATCCATTCCACAATTTTAAGCAGCAGGTGAACGGCGCTGAACAGACAAGTGACCGGTGCGGCGGTGCTGGGAGCAAACAGCCGAAGGGAATGACAACACGCATAGTATGCTGGGTAAATCGGCGCCCGAAGGATAGAACTTCCGCTTCCGCCTGGCTCCGGCGGCGCAGGTTGTGTTCCACTCGCGGATTTGGAGGCGTTGCTCTACGCCAGAGTCGAGTGCTCGCTCGCGGAGTCCGTCGGCTGCTCCGGCTCCGCCATTGGAATTCAACAATAGATTGGCCAATGGGGAGGTAGGTAAGTGGTTCTTGAGGGAAAGGGAAAGGTTGGCGCTATCTTCTGCAGCCCTTGAGGGAGCACGGCTCAGCGCCAACGGGGAGGGGTAAGTGGGAGCGAAAGAAGGGATAGAGTGGAGACGCCATGGCTGGGCGAAGTAAAACCGGCAGGCATAGGCGGCACGTATCAGGCCGAGATGGAAGGCCTTGGTGTGCTGCAGAGTCTGCAGGGGTGTTGTGCCAGGCCGGTCAGGCCCGGGGTGGAGTGGGAGGCCGTGAGGCCTTCCCGCTTGTAGAAATGTCCTTAGAGGCGTGCGGAGAGCCCTGACGAGTCAAGGAACTCCACGACGCCTCGAAGTGCAGAAAGGTGGTGTCGGCCGGGGAAGAGGAGATCTTCCTCCTTGCCACAGGGGAGGCCCAGGCGGCGGAACTCCTGCAGGAGTGGGCCCCGCTGCTGGAGGTACGCCGGGCAGGCCAGCAGGAGATGTTCGATCGTCTCCGGCTCCCCGCAGGAGCTGCAGGCCGGGGACGTCGCTCGTCCCAGTCGGTAGCTGCGTGCTGCCGTCCAGCTGCAGCCGATGCGGAGGCGGAGAAGGAGCGAGGTCTCCCTGCGAGCCAGGCCTCGCTGGGGGAGTGGTCGTGGGGGGCATCCCAGTGCCACCCGTTTGTCTGGGTGGTGGGTCGCCAGGTGTCGCCGCAGCCTCAGTCCTGTGAAGTCGCCCTCCGTCACGGCCCGACTGAGGGGCACAGTGGAGTGGTGGGCGTCCTTCGCCAGGGTGTCGGCTGCCTCGTTGCCCGAGATCCCTACGTGGGCGGGGATCCAGTGCAGGGACACCGGGTGGCCTGCGTCCTGCAGCGCTGTCAGCCGGGTAGACAGCAGTGCGACTCCAAGGCTGGCGCTTTCTGGCCTCTGCAGGCCGAGGAGGGCTGCCCTGGAGTCGCAGAGGATGGCCGCTGGTACCCCAGGAAGCTCCTCAGAGAGTAGGTCGACGGCCAGGTGGAGGCCTGCCACCTCCGCTGCAGTCGAGCTGGCGTGTCTGGGCAGTCGACACTGCCTGCTCTTCTGCAGGGCTGGTGCCGTGCAGGCCGCCGTGGCAGAGCCGGTGTCCGGTACCACCGAACCGTCGACGTACACCAGGAGGTGGTCTCCGAGGGTCTCGTCCAGGAGGCAGGCGGCCGTCTGCTGCAGGGCGCAAGCGGGTGAGCGCCTCTTCGAAATCCCGGGCAGCTCCGTGGCGATGGGGACAGGAGGCCTCTGCGGTGGGGGCAGCTGTACCGCATTCGGCGGTGGGTTGCCAACCACCTCCTCGTAGAGGCGGCACAGCTGACCCATCCTTGAGGAAGGCCGGGACTGGAGGCGACGCAGCAGGCCTCTGCCATCAGGAGCATGGTGGAGGCGGTCGACGTGCCTCAGCCCCTGCTGCAGGAAGAGGAGCGACAGGGGCCATGCTCCAGCCTCCGCAAGGGTAGCGGCAATCTGGGAGCTCCGGGGGACGCCCAGGCAGAGTCGGATGGCCGCCCGGTGCTGCAGCTCCAACTTTTCGAGGCGGCGTGGCGGCAGCGCCACCAGCGGGAGGGCGTACCGCAGGCGTGATGTGGCCGCCGCCTCGTAGAGCCGCAGGGCCCACTTCACCGAGCAGCCCTCTCCATGGGCAAGGAGCTGCGACACGGCCTTGCGGACCCTGATGGTCTGGGTCTGCATGGCCCCGACTGCCGGTAGCCAGGTTAGCCGGTGGTCGATGCGCAGCCCAAGGTACGACACAGTCGTACTCCATGGGATGCGCACGCCTTCTAGCTGCAGCCGGGGAGCTGAGCGCCGTGCCGCTGCTCTCGGGTGGACGAGGAGTGCCACCGTCTTCCCCGTCGAAACCGAGAGTCCGATGCTTCCCAGGTAGGCGGCCGTGGTGTCCAGGGCTCTCTGGAGGGCCAGGCACACGTGGCGGCTTGACTGTGGTGGTCCCCGCACCCACAGGGCGATGTCATCCGCGTAGATGGAGCACTCCACCTTGTAGTGAGGGTCGGTCGGCAGTGCAGCAGGCAACCGGGCCAGGGCGAGGTTGAAGAGAAACGGGCTCACCACTGACCCTTGTGGTACGCCTGCTGCGACCGGACGGGGAGTGCTCCTTGCATGGCCCACGCGGACCCTGAGGGTGCGGTCGTTCAGGAAGGATGACAGGAACCGCCGCAGGTTGCCGCCAATGCCCAGGAGGTCCAGAGCCTGCTGGACGACCGCATGTGGGAGGCCATCGAACGCCCCCTTGACGTCGATGAGGAGGAGCATGGCGAGGTCTCCGCTGGCCCTGGCGTCCTCCAGGGTGGAGACGACGTCTGCGATGGAGTCCGCAGTGCACCTTCGGCGCCGGAAGCCTGTCTGCTGGTCCGCGAGGAACCCGCAGGCGCGGGCCACCCATTCGAGCCGTGCCAGAGCAATGGCCTCCATCACCTTGCAGGCAGCGGAGGTGAGAGAGACCGGTCGGTATGAGGACAGCTTGTTAGCCGGCTTATTGCTCTTCAGAATGGGGGCCACGATGGCTGTGCGCCAGGCCTCCGGCACCTGTCCTGACCACCAGATGTTGTTGTAGCAGTCGAGCAGGCGTCGTTGCTCACTGGTGTCCAGGTTGCGGAGCATCTGGAGTGTCACTCCGTCTGCTCCCGGTGCACTGCGACGCTTGCCCCTCCTCAGGGCCATCTGCAGCTCGTGGAGAGTCAGCCAATGGGGAGCGGAGGAGGCTGGGGCGACAGGAGGCGGCAAGGAGGAAACGCCGGGGTGAGCGCGGTGGCGGCAATATCTAAGAATGGCGCTACTTTTTATATATAGGGGTTTTAGGCGCTATCACGCGGTTTTTGTATTTCGCGGGCTTTCTTTAAAGGCAATTACAAGACGCTCCATCAATGGTACTTAATTGCAAACACTTCAATCAGCCACTTTTAAATGTGATCAACTTTCGTATTGCCACTTTCTTGGGGAAGCCGATATTTAAAAAAGTTAGGCAATTAGTTTACGCTAATTAATTGACTGCAAAACGAAAAAAACAAATACCACAGACTAGGACACGCGATCCTCAACGCCACTGAGTTGGAGTGAGCCTCCTAGCACACTCCGTCGTTTTTAAAACATTGGCTACATTTAGCTGGGACACCCTGTATATATTGAGTATTACTATTCCAGTAAGTGAAAGGGCCTCGAAATGCGCTGGTCAGTTATTTTATTGCGATAGCAATTATATGGACACTCCAAGCGCATTTTTGCCGTCGCCGTCTTATCTCGCGCACGTGAGAGAGGAAGGCGGCCGGATTCCGGAATCGCACGTTCACGCGTGAGGCACAGGGAGGAGGCGACGGAGACGGGATGGGGGGGGGGGGGAGGGTGCGTTCTGCTTCCGCAGCTGCTGCTCACGGAGCTATCTTGAAAGCGATCTGCGACGCGGCCGAAGTGTGCGCCCGTGGGGCCTGATCTTCAAAGCGATCTGCGATGGGCCAAAGTGCATTCGCTGAGTGCCGGTAGCTTCGTACGCGCTGCGCTTTTGACGTTTAAGGCCCGTTTATAGTCCGACGTTTCCGGCGCGCGGTCTGCGCATGCGTGGGCGCGCGGACACGAGCTTGCGCGCGTTTGCAAGCGTACGTGTGGTCTGGGCTTTATACTCCGACGTTCACAACGCGCGCGCGCGCGCCGGCGTTCGTTTCGTCGCGTCACGTCGGCGATGCCGCGCCAGGCGTAAATGCGCCTACCCTATTGACCCTTTTCGCGGAGATCCCGTGGGCGCTGCCATGTTTGATCACGTGGTGACGCGTCCATTGCTTGCCTCAACTGCCTCCTTGTATACACTGGAAGTGTATGACGCCGGCGCGGCTTAGAAAACCTCTGTTTTCGGAGAAATCGTAGACGGTGACTAGGTGGACGACACGAAGCTTTGATCACAGCTTCAGAGAACATGCAAAAGCGCTTTCGGAGCTGATTAAGCTATGTCCACACGGCGCAAGCAGCGTATATGGTGCTTGTTCTAAAAGCGGGGCTAAATGTGTATTCCAAGCTTTCCGATTATGAATTCAGTCAGGATTAGTGTGTTTTACTCTTTGTTCTTTATTCGGCAAATATTTTGATGCAGTGGCTTGTACGTTTCTGACTCAGTGAAGTTCCTCGGTGCGGCCGCTATTTGATTATTTTCTGCCTAATCGCTCGCGGGTGTGCTCAGTTCTGATAAATTTGTTCTTGCAGCGCACAAGGCTTGCAACGTAGCTGTTTTGTACATTGTAATACCTTGTAGCAAATATATATCACGGCTAGTAACTCGCTTACTCTTGTGGACCGTCACGAAATATTCAGCTTCGACCATTCGTGCGCCATAGGTGTAGTCCCTAATTTATTGTGCGTATACAGTGCGCATATATTCAAGTGTGCGCCCATTCACTTCTTCTTGATACGTCGGCGATAGTGGGCGTAACTTTTCCTGCCATTTGGGACAGATGTGTATACACAACGTGCGCGAAACCTACTTTGACAGGAAGCGCGCTACTCCCTTTGTCATTGTTTAACGAGTGGTACTCACTCTTGCCGACGTTCTGGGGATGAAGCCCTTTCTTTGAAGGTTAGCGATACAAGGCTGGTGGATGAGCAAATTTCTGTATCCTCGAGGAAAGATGTACATCACGAAGTACCGGTAACACGTTCGGACAGTTGCAGCAGCGGTCCGCGAACTTGGCCACACAAATTCATTCTATTCCTTAACATGCCAGTCACTATTTTTGCAGCCAACTACTGCACACGTCTTCAATCAACATGATTCAATCTAGCATGATTGGAGCACAGTGTGTTAGCGAAAACTCAGTTGCATTTCCGACAGCTGATCGCACAGAAGCAAGGTAGAAGCAGTAATGGTTTCGTATTCGTGCGCGGTCGCTGAGGAGAGGTATGGCGCGTAATGGCGCGCCGCCGTGAGCGCCATCTCGTTTCTCTAAAACAAACTGCTCCGCGAAAAGGGTCAATAGTCCAACGCGACGCGGCCCAACGCAGCGGCCGCAGCTAAAGCAGCGCATGCTCAGTAATGAGCAAAGCAACTTTCGAAACGATTCCCTGTTCCAGGTTCGCGCCAATCTGCACCGCGCCAAACGCGGACGCGGTGCAGTCTGGGTAACGTCGTCGGCGCGAAATGCAGCATGCTGCATTTCGCGCCGGCTGCCGACGGACGCTGGTCGCGTCGGTCGCGCCTCGCGTCAGACTCTAGAGTGCTCGCGTTTTGCTGGCGTAGTGTCGCTGTGCCCAGCGTGCGCGCGCGTCGACGTTACGTCGGAGTATATCGAGCCCTTAACGTTGGCTGCGCCGGTGCGCCCGACTATAGAGGGGGTCGTTTTCGCCAACGTGACGTAGCGTGCGCGCGCGCGCTCACGTTACGTCGGACTATAAACGGCCCTTTAGTTCGCGTTGAAGCTAGAGCTAGCGCGAAGGTCAATTTGCTAGCTGCCGCTGGCACGCTTTCTCACTCCAGCGTTTTGACGAGCATCCAGCGAGATGTGTTCATGTTTACCTGTGCGCGCGTGACACCGTGCTTGTTTATATAGTTACTAAGCGAATATTTACAACTTTATACGGCCAATAAAACTACTATCCTTACTTCGTATAGCTGACTACTAATTTGCTATCGCAATCGATGCTTCGCCTTTCGGGCGAAACTGCGACTTTTTTTATATTTAACCGACACATGGTCAACCATGGGGGCCCACAAAATTATTTGGATTTGCATTTATTTCTTGCAACTATATAACATCTCAATATGATGCAGGGACAAAAGCCAATGAGTGCCTGACAGTGGTCCCTGATCCCACCCAGTAGCAGCAGCGCACTTGCTACAAACAGTTTTAATAATTAAACAAAGAATTTTACTTGTTGTTTGTATTTAAAACATAAGTGTATCGCTAGTTTAGGTAATAGTATTGTGACTATTGTCGAGGTTATACACAACGACGTACAATCAACATGAATCTTATTCTTCTCCTTTCTGGGTTTTACGTGCCAAAACCAGTTCTGATTATGAGGCAGACCGTAGTGGAGGGCTCCGGATTAATTTTGACCACCTGGGGCTCTTTTAACGTGCACTACAACGCAAGCACACGAACGTTTATGCATTTCGCCTCCATCGAAATGCGGCCGCCGCATCACGTGCAATATTCACAGGTAGAAAAGAGCAGATGTCTGCGACCTTGGAGAATTACAGCCCAATTTTCAGCGACGCTCTTTCCTTCGAACTGTTGCATACTTTAAGAAATCTCAGGACACCTAAGTACTTGTTAGGAGTTGTGAATGCGAGTGCATTAATATCCGATTGAACGCCGCTGAGCTGTCCTTCGGGTTCTGCGCTTTAGAGTTTTGCTGCGGGGTATGTTTTCGAGTTTTGCAGATCTGCTGCTGTCTCACTGTATCGGATCGACGCATCTGCACTTCGCGTTTCTGTGCTAAATGTTCACTACGTCCCGCGGGGCTCATCGCCGCCCCTCGACGCCGCTACGTTTCACGTTTTCGCGAGTCAGTCGACGTTCGTGTTCTGAGCCACACTTCGCTGCATATCGAAGATGTTCTGCGTCGCGTCACCGTATCTCCTCCGTCGAGGCGCGCTCGTGACATGGCTTCACAGCCATTGTGAATTTAGGTGCCGTTTCGCTGCTACAGACGACGCCGGCTTTTTCGCTCAATGGGCCATGTGATGCTTTCGCATCAAAAGTTGCCCGTATATGACTGGTCTGTTGGAAACCTTGGAAAATTTTCCAATGCAATTTCCGACTGGTCTGTTGAAAAATTTGTTGAAAACCGCAGATCGGACTCTCTCTCTCCATGTATATATATATATATATATATATATATATATATATATATATATATATATATATTGAATTACTAGTATAATGAGTAAAAAAGCCTGGAAATGCATCTGTCAGGTATTTTTATTTGTAACAATAGACCTATTTCTCAATAACGCATGGTGAACCATGGAGGCCTGAAAAATTATTTGAATTTGCATTGATTTCTTGTCGCTATACAATGTATATGTGATGCAGGGACAAATGCCATTAAGTTCCCAGAGGTCCCTGATCTAACCCAGTAGCAGCAGTGCAGCTCACAAAAAAATGCACATTTGTTGCAGTCAATTTTACTAATTAAAATTTTTACTTGGTGTCTACAGCATAAATGTATCGCTAGTTAAGGTAATAGTACTGTCAAGGTTATACAGAATGAAGTACAATCAACATAAATTACTCTCAATACTAGAAAGAAAAAGACGGCAGAGGTGTGCGAACTTAGTGAATTACAACCCGATTTTTAGTGAAGTTTTTTTTTTTCGAACAGTTGCACTAAATGTTTCAGTTTCCTGTAATTACATCGCATACTTTGAAAAGTTACCCGTATATTAGTGTTCCGTTTTAAACCTTGTCCCCGTTTAATGCATTGAAGCACTTCTTGCTGGGAATTAAAAAAAAACAGTAATTCATCAATACACATCTTACTTCGTCAGCAAATTTCATTATCCCGAGATATAAGCAAGATGCTTTGTTTAGCTCACCGAGGACACCGGAGAAGCAGCCTATACGTATCCCGTATGGTGCACGGGAACAAATGGGAAAACAAGGGTTTAGTAATTATCTGCAACACTGGCATTTAAACCAGAAAAGTGACATTTTCGCAACGCATTGCGCTTAAAATTCTCCCTATTTTCATGTAAATTAAAGTCCATATCTCGTGCAATTGTTTTAGGAGTCGGGGAAAGCGGCGGTATGGCACCATGGAACACTTGAATATGTAACTTTCTACAAAGGCTTGCAATGAACCTACACAGAAAAAGCATTTATCGCTCGTCACTCAGGATATTGTTTCGTACTTCGAATAAATATTAACACCGTACCCCACATAGTTTACTGAGGATACCGGGATCAACAACTAAATGTCATGTATAAAGCATAAAAACTGGGGGAAAGCGATTATTCAGTAGCGGTTTTTCGAGTATACCTAAGCAACCACCGCAGTTCAAATTTTCGGAACACTTCACAATAAGGTGGTCTTCATTTTTTGAAAATATAAAATATCTGCTGCTCTTGCTCCTGCCGGGGAACAAGTAGTAGGGTAGCCCTTATTCAGTAACGGCCTGAAAATGAAATCGATAAAAGCAGAAGTGATACAGGCCTTTAGAAAAAATTCAGTTAAGTGTTCTATTGGCACTGAAATGGCTCTGCACGTTCGACCGAGGTCACTTTCACGAACATACCACCTCGCAGACCCTCATGTAATGTCCCGTTCTGGGACCTTTGAGACATCATGAATAAATGAACTTGCATATAAAACGCTAATCCGTTCTAAACTAGAATATGCCAGTGCTGTCTATGACAACCACCAGGTTAATATGATTAATTCCCTTGAATGGTTCATTCTCTCTGACTACTCCTATAATACAAGTGTCTCAGCCTTAAAATCCCGGTTGTCTCTTCCCTCGCTCACCTGCCGCCGCAAAAGTGCTCGTCTTTTTTTATTTTTTAGGTTCTTTCATTCGCTGCCCACGGGAAACCAAATCATCATTCCAGCGTATCGTTTCTCCCGTTATACGCATCCCAATGCTGTGTATCTACCACGCGCCCATTCCATCACCGTATCAGCGTTCTTTTTTTCTGCACACAGCCCGAGAATGGAATATCCTTCCTACTGGCATCGCCCTCATCACCGACATTTCCCGTTTCAAAACTGATATTGAAGGCCATCCTTCAAGTCACGCCACCTAACCTGTCCCGTCATTTTTCTACGTGCCCACCCCTCATGTAATGTCCCGTTCTGGGACATTTGAGGTATCATGGATAAATGAATAAATAAATGAATAAATAAATATACGACAGATCGTGATTACACAAAAATTCGGCAGTTACACCTGTAAGTGGTTTAATTAGATTTTGATGGTGATAAGATATATATTTATACTCCAACGCTACGTAGACTCACGTAGACGCAAGTAGACGGAGATTCAATGGTCCCAGCATTTCATAATCCAACCATTTCATGCAGTAAGGCACACTCATCGTTGGGCGCGGCTGATTAAAATACTTTATCCGGATCTCTCTCCTGGCCCGAAGGTTAAATATATCAAGCCGATTGTTTTGTTTTTTCAAGTATGGTTAGGCGGTAATTTGTAACTGCGGGAACTGTCCAGCGCCAGGACTTCTGCGCAATGCAAGCGTGTATGGCGGATCTCGCGCGTCGCCCACTACAGCGCGTCAGGAGGAGGCACAATACTCGCAGCCCAAACCGGGGATACGTCGTAGTAAAGAAACGCATTATTAACGTGGTGACTCTATTAAGAAATAAAATTTAGCTTCAGCTGTAGTTTTGTTGGACTTTCCAGTGTATAGCAGAAAGTGCCCGCTTTCAAAAGTGGGGGGGGGGGGGGGGCAAATGGCAAGCTTCGCCCCCCCACTTTTGACAGTGGGGGGGCAAGTGCCCCCCCCCAGTAGATACGCCTATGATGATACACACAATTGCTTCGTGCTTAGATCAGCATTGCCTTCTTTTTTTCCCTGTAAGGTACAATATACAAAGGGGATCGCATAAAGAGAATTTCCGTAACGTGGGTGAATGCGTCGTAAATGACTGAACTTGGGAGACCAAAAAAAAAAAAAAAAAGAGTTCATATGTCCTCATTTTGCGGCAAAATAAAACACCACACGGGATAACGACGCAATAAGACTCCGCATGGTCGTGCCGCATGCTTGGACCACTTGGACCATACGCTATATAGAACAAACAGATCTGTAGCACAGCATTTAGTACTGCCTCGGACGCTCGCGCAGTCTGCAGCTGGTCGTTCGGCCACTCGAAAAGTGTCATTCACATTGTACCGTATGCGGTTATTATTAACCAAACTATTTCATTTGTGGGCGGTAACCTTGCCCAGCAAAACAAGGCAGTCACCCAGTGTATCTACACATAACAAATTGAACGCTTGTCAAAGTAAACAGCACGACTTATTCTCCAGCAGAACGGTGCCCATGCTGTTAAGATCGTCAAATGTTTCGCAACTACTCGTTACAGCTAAACCAGAGCTTAGAATTACAGTGCTGAGAATGCTGCAGTAAGGTAACATATTCGTGAAACGAATTTTCAGAAATACCTAACTGATATCCGAGGCTGATTGTAAGCTCAAACAAACGCGCGCACCTCGCGCTGGGTGCTCTGTCCGCCCTAACACCAGCAGTTTACTCCAGCCGCTTAATTACTTCAGACTTAAATTCCTTCACTACGCTTCACAGGTCCCTTCCCCACGTAGAAGACGCCATTTCATGCTAAATAGACCGCGCGAGTACGAAAAAATCCACCAGAAACTGCCGCCGAGCGTATACCACAGCATACAACACGGGCGTTCGCCCAAGCCAGCAAGCCAACTGCCCATAGATGGCGCCACTGCCTACGCAATGGCGGCGCCCATGAAAAAACGGTCTATAGCTCCACGTCGCCGCCGTGGCGACACAAAAGCCCCGCCGTATCCGCGCCGAGCACATCGCCGCGAAGATGGGGCGGCCGAAGAAGAGCGTCACTCCCGAATCCGGAATCACTCGTAATCTACTCGAGAGCGAGTGAGACGACTGCGGTCCGATCCCGAGTATCGCGCCGCCGAAGTGGCAGCGAAACGTCGGCGATTCGCAGAAGATCCGGAGTTACGAGCCCGCGAAACCGAGCAAAAGCGTCCAGATACTTTAATGACTGAGTGTTCGTTGCTCCTTGGGCTGTCGATGATTCCGGGGTGATCTTGCGCAAAACGTGTTCGAGTCTCGAAGCATAACCTCGCAAAAACTTAATTGGCCGAACCGAGATAAAGCTAAGTTGGGTCGCCAGCTTCGCTTGTTTGCCCAGTCGCACCACTAGTGTGAAGCTGCATGGCCCTAATTTTTTAAGAAAGAAAATTGAGCGTCATCTCAATTGTTCTGTTAGACTTGCCAGCGTGCAGTCGGAAGTGCCCGCTTACAAAAGTGTGGGTGGGGGGGGGGGGGGCAAATGGCATACTTCCCCCTCCCCCCCCACACTTTTGCCAATGTGGGGGCAAGTGTCCCCCCACCGGTAAATACGCGATTGGATTAAGGGTACGTGGCTTTCCCATAGCAAAAATGGCCCAAAAATTGATTTTTTGAAAATCACATATTCGGTTTCTGTAACTCTTTCTAATTCGAAAATATCATCACTGAAAACCACGTAGAAATGCTCAAAAAATTTGTTGTATCAGCTAAGGTGGCGAAACATTTCGCGGAGATCACGAAAGAACAGCGGGGTCTTCTTGGAAAGCGCATTTCTGTCTTCAAATATGCCGCTTCAGCTATCTCCTCCATACAGATACAAGCGCACAAAAAGCAAATGATTGAAGGTCGTTCCGGAGTCTCCCGATTGGCCGCGCTCGCCACGTGACTCCAGCGCGGTTCATCATTGGTCTGGTAAGTGGTCCGGTGCTCGCTCCGTGATGACGTCGTCTGCTCGGCTCCTTGCAATCTTTGCACCTCGCGAGCTCTGGACAGTCTCCGCAATCTCGACGAGTGTCAAAACGGGCGCTACGCGGACATCGCAGTAACGTGGCCGATCCCTCCGTTAGCGGACGTCTCAGACCCGCGGCTAAGCATTCCGGGCCAGTGGCGCACCGAGCCGGGGGGGGAGGTGCTACTGTTCCGAGCATCGGCGACACGGGCTTCGCGACGAAGCTCCGCGCACGGAATTCTTGGGCACGCGACTAAGCCCTTGGGCACTCGGTGTTTCGGAATTCGCGACCAAGCACATCGCGCACGCAATCCTCGGACCCGCGGCTAAGCATTTCGCGCATAGGCGTCTCAACGCGGTTGACTAACCACGTGCGGGAATACGGGAGCGGCGGCGGAGACTTCCGCCAACGCCGCTTGCTGGGGACCAAAGATAAGAGACCCGGGTGATGTCAGTGGGATCTCACGTGACCCACCCGGTGGCGCTGATAGCGCTTGCGATTCCCCTGCTGTACCCGTGCGCCGCCCGCGGAAGGAAATTCCCCTCTCCCAACTCTCCCTGGCGCGCATGCGTCTGACGCGACGTTCGCTGCGCGTGCGGCGGTCATGGGACCCGAGGATTCCCACAAAGTTCAAGAGAGAAAACTTCTGCTCAAAATGTTCTCAAGGTATCACTCTGAAACTTTTATGGAAATATTAGGGAAGCATATTATAAACGTTTGTGCCAGTTTTCATCGTTAATAGCGTGTCATCACAATTTCTTACCGCACTGTGGGAAATCTAGATTAGGATGAGCTTTGGATGTATAGGTCGAGTAGCAGATTAACCTCAAAACACGTTTCACTCAAATTTATTTTCATCTCAAGAAATTGAGCCACCTGCAGTTTAGACAGCTTAGCACATGTTCACATACGCAGGCAGCACGGTCACAGCTGCGTACTGCCGATGTCATAAACGCGTCTAAACGTGTTCATGAATTTCTGCGCGCGAAATAAAATGCACATGCAGAGTTGGTACAGAGTTGGAGCGATTTGATGGCCGCGGTCAGTAGCTCATATTGCGCGGGCCTACACAGTACTCAACACCACCTATAGACTACACAGCCGGGTCGCCGTAGGGCCGGTACCTCGCCGGTCCCATCACCCAGCCGAGGCGATCGCTTGTATTGCCGCTCATGGCGACATAGAAATCGGTTAGCTTGTTTTGCACATGAAATAGTACTTGGTAGAAAAAAATTCCGAATTTGCGAGTGTTTCGTAAAGCAGCGCCCAGTACTAAACCACTCGCGTAATCACGAGCGAAGAGAAAGATATGGAGCAACGATCCGACGGAATTTCGTCTCGCAAACGGAAAGCAAACACCAGCCGCCTCAGCGACGCGGCTCGCTCGCAAGTACTACGTTTCATTTGCTATTCGCACCAACGACACCGAGAAAATCAATTCATTCAAGCCCATCACGTTAATCGTGCTGTCAAAAATAAGCGCACTATGATGAGCTGCGGCCAGATCGCAAGCGCCATCGGCCGTAAATGCGGCGGTCAGCGAGCTAGGCCTACCATCTCGTTCGGTCGTATTTCGATGGGGGCGAAATGCAGGACCGGACATTGCGTACACGTTAAAGAACCTCAAGTAGTCAAGAATACACCGACGCCCCCATTGCCGCGTGCTTTAAAATGAAATCGTGGTTACAGCACCCCCCACCCACACCAACCCCATTAAAAAAAAAGGAAAGAAAAATTAAGAGCTCTTCCACTATTGTGAAGATGGAAGCCAACGAAGCTGTGACTATGGTGGGTCTGCTGTAGTGAATATTGCTATAGTGAATTTATATATTATCATTATTGATTATATTGAGCGTCTTCGGCATGTTCGTCAAAGAGCAAGGACACCGGTGTCTTGTTTTCGCCCGGCGCGATGGCCAATAGTACGTTTGCTGCGCCAGGTCCGCCCATCCTCGTAGACTAGCGTATGAGTCACAGCGTTCATAGCCGCGCACACTGCACGGCAGTGTCAGGATCCTGTGAGATATCTCTCGCGACTCATACCCGCATATCCAACGCGAATATGAGCCACACGTGATATTCTTTCTTACCTTCCTTCCTTCTTTCTATCTATCTTGTCCCGCATATCCCCGGCTCATACCCGCATATCCAGCGGGTATGCGCCACATGTGATTTTATTAACGTTAATCGTGACGTAACTGACAAGCATGTGATGTTATTGATGTCATGACCTATCAGTCATGTTAGTCGTCCGTTTTGATACCTCTGCTAAGGCCCAACTGGCGGGAAATCGCCACGCACATGGAGCCGAAACTGTTGTACACGCCGGTCGGTCTACGGACGCGATCTCCTGGAACCTAGCCCTTAACTGCTTCTCTGTAAAAAAAAAAAAAAAAAAAAAAAGCGTCATCCGAGCGCGCAAGCGAGGGCAGCGGGGGCGGCGAACGTGGGCGGAGCTTGCGCGACGTCGCTATAGGGCCTCAAATACATCGACGGTGCCTACTGCTGTTTACAAACATGGTGTAGGTCTATGCGCTGCGCTTAATTTTCTTTAAAATGGACAAACCTGGTGAGGGGCCCTTTTAACTTGTGGGGATTCAGGTGCGTCCTGGCACCTTTTCGCGGGCGTTTACTTGTTTTGTCGTCCCTACGCCTCGCCCTTTCTTCTCACGACGGTTGTCGTTGGTGGCCTTTGCCGCGAACCAGTGTGCGGCGAAAGTTGTGTACCAGGATACCTGGCATAAAACGACGTGCGACAATGCCTGCCTGCATCACACCCCCATATCCCGGTAAAGTGGGTGCCCCTAACCCCACCCCTCGAAAAATATTCCTGGCTACGCCGCTCCTTTGCGTTTTGAATGCCTCGCCGATAGCGTACTTGTTTTAACAAACGTACGTGTAGTGCAGAAATATTTACTTCAGAAAATTTACCTTTGTTCCTAGGCTCTTGTACAGTGTATACTCCAGCCAGACAGTGGGCAAACTTCACAGGAACCGCTTTCTTTAGGGTCCTCATCGTCGCTTTCTCTTCGGTGCTCTCATCCAGGGATGTCTGCTGCATAGTCGTCTAAAGGTGCAATATTTCAGTACTAAAATCATCAGGTTCTCTAAACGCATGCGAGTTCTTGTTGTGCACGCGGAGAAAACGCCGCCATCTTCTTGTTACTTTGTACCACAAGTAGCACATGTGAATTTCTTCGAGTTTCCCACTAAAAGAATGCTGCACTCTTTTAATGATGCCATGAAGAGCAATTATTAATAATTAATTTTAAAAAGACGCAGTTTCGCCCGAAAGGCGAAGCAGTGCCAACGATAGCACAATTACTCGAAGTAAGGTTCGTAGTTTTTTTATGTTAATTGTAGTAAATTGTAGTAAATAAACTACAATTGTTAATTGTAGTAAAAATTTGCTTACTAATTAAAAAATGTCGCAGTTCCGCCTGAAAGGCGAAGCATCGATTGCGACAGTAAATTAGCAGACAACTATACGAACTAAGGATAGTAGTTTTATCGGCCGTATAAACTTGTAAACATTCGCTTACCAACACTCGGTTCAACGCGAGCTAAACGTCGAAAGCACAGCGCATACGAAGCTACTGCGAAGCTAGTTGCACTTTGTGCACATCGCAGATCGCTTTGAAGATGAGGCCCGCGCGGGCGCGCACTTTTCCACGTCGCATATCGCTTTCAAGATGAGCCGCGATCGCCGGCTGACCCTCGCAAGCTCTCAGTTCACTCGCACATACAGCGTACGGCGCGCGGCGACGATATTACCGTGTTTGGACTTCAAACGGTAGGGTGCCTCGATGCGCGCCCGCTCCCTATTATACGGAACCTCACAGCGACATCCACGACCACGGCGACGGTAGAAATGTGCTTGGAGTGTCCATATAATTGCTATCGCAATAAATATGTGGTGTCACGCGCTCATTAACAAAATTGAATTGAATTGAATTGAATTTTATTTCTCGTTCATTCAAACGAGGGTAGGCTGAGACTAAAGGCATAAAGCCTGACAAAGATCTCAGCCCCCACGAACGACAGTTTTGACAGCAGATCACACACATATGCACAATTTTGCGCGTTACAACAGCGTTGGTTACAGTGAAAGTTCATGGTTGCACTGTCCATGGTCATTAGACTCTTCAAATTTATTTTAAAAATGTACAGCAACAGCTAAGTACAACTAGGCATTTCAGATTCTAATGGTGCACAAAATAAACGTCATGCAGCGAACTTACAGAGTAATATAGAGCAACAACTTGCGCAAAAAAAAAAAAAAAAACGCATCCTAATTGTGCGCCCAAAAAAAAAAAAATGGAAACAGGACCTGGATGCAAAACATATTTGTGTTAATACAAAACGCAAAAATATTAAATGAAATCACATCATGTGGATCCTGAAAAAAATTACATGTAATTAATGCCAGAAACATTGTTCGTTTAATACACTCATTTATTCAATTTTAAAGTATATATCTTCCCTATCTAACCAATCTCTTATTTCTTTTTTAAATGTCTTTAAAGAAGTATTTAAGGATACAGATGCACTGAATCTGTTGATTATTTTTGTGGACTGATAGACAAATGTTTGTTTCCTGTAATTGGTCCTTGCTTTTGGTGTGCGTCGTGTGCTGTGTCGCAAGAAGTATCCGGAGAGGTTACGTTCACTACATTGTGCGCCTGCGTTTCTCTTCCGGATTTCTAGAAGAATTTGCATATAATAATATATCCTGTCCGCACGCAGAATATCATATTTTTGGAATAGTGGACCGGTTCTTAGATCTGAAAAGCAGCCATGGTAATTTGCATCTAAGCGAATAACTTTTTTGTAAGGTAATCAATTTCGTGTAATTTGTTCTGGTAGTTGTACCCCAAACCAATATCCCGTAGCAAAGCTTTGAATAAATAAGTGCATTATACAGTTGTTTTTTCAGCCATAGAGGGATCAGGTGTGCAATTCTATAGATTACACGAATGTTTTTTGATAATTCACCGCATAGGGAATTCACATGTGTATTCCACGACAATTCTTCACTACAATGAATTCCCAGAAACTTTTGTTGTTTGACCTGTTTAATAAGGAAGTTGTTAAATTTTACTTCTATTCTACCCTCAATTCTTTTATTAGGCGCCAAAATGAAGAGATCTTCCTGGATGACCGCGAGCATTCGTCATGTGACAGCGATAGCGTGATGAAGAGTGCCAGTAGCGGGGACTGAATACCGTGCTGCCGTTCGCTTCAGCGCGTTTTCGAAACTTATGGCGAATTCGGCAAATCACACCGGTGCGCACGGCGGCGATTTGCCAAATTCGCCATTAGATCACGCGACATGAAGCCACCAGTCGACGTAAGGTCGTCGTCAATTTAAAGGAGTACTGACACGAAAATTGTATACCGCGTTTTTTTTTCGTTTTTTTTTCTTTTTAAAATTTTTAAGTAACTATATATATCGACTCCATTATGGTACGAAGACTCAAGTCCTCGACAGCACCACAAATAATTACTTATATCACCTTTTATGCAGCCAGTTCTAAGCACGGCTTCGAACGTTAAAAAAAAAAAGAAAAGAAAAAGCGGAGGGGGTGGTCACGTGGTAACACAAACTCTGGAGCATGGAGGAAGGAAACAAAACAGGAGAGGCCCTGACGTCACGTTTTTGAAGCCGGAAGTGCAGCCATGTTGGTGTGCCATCTCCCTTTGCGCTTCTTCCAATCAGGGTTTCTGCAGCTCGCCGGAGCAGATGGGCGCGAACTTTGAACCTGCATTGTTAAGAGCCGCCGGAAGTGTGTGCTGTCGACGCGCGTCAAAACAATGCGTACGAATCTTCTGTAGCAGTTTTAGTGAAGCAGACGCGCTCCTGTGTTTTTCCGTGGCACGTTGAAGACGACGACGAAGACCCGCGCCGTGATTACTTGAGTATCTGTTGCTGGCTGACACTCACACTTACAGACCCCAAGCACAACCTTCAAACTTACACACCACACTCCAAAGTCAGCTTTTCTCGCGAACAAAAGGTGCTGCGAGAAAGACACCGGTGGAAAAATCTTATCTCACTTTTCAGAGACCGAGAGCAGCAGCGAAAGCTTCAGGAGCGCGGTTGCTATGGCAACGTTGACATTTGGGGTACCCGTCCTAGTGCTCCTTTGCGAATAACAGCACGTGACTTCCGCCACACCTTCTCACCCGTCTCCTCTCTTGTCCTGTCGAATGCTGAATGGATATTGGGAGCAGTGTGTGTGGAGCAGTGTGTTGTATACGCTTCCGAGGTGTCTGGCACCGCGAGACCGCCTCATCCGGTTTTGGTGACATGAATACTCTCCTGTTGCGCGCGCGAAGCCGCGCTGCACTTGGTTGCTCGTGTTGAACTGGTCCCAATTTAAATTGTGACATAATTGATTGATCGTGAAATCCGAATCTGGCGTCGAACGTTTTGCAGCAGAGGCCAGGTATGCAGCAGTAAGGCCAGGTATTGCGCATCAAATTTTTAAAAAGTAGCAATTTCGCCCGAAAGGCGAAGCATTGATAGCGGTAGCAAAGTATTAGACAATTGCTCAAAGTAAGGTTCTTAGGTTTATCGGCAGTATCATCATCATCAGCCTATATCTATGTCCGCGCTGCAGGACGAAGGCCTCTCCCTGCGATCTCCAATTACCCCTGTCTTGCGCTAGCTGATTCAACTTACGCCTGCAAATTTCCGAACTTCATCACCTCACCTAGTTTTCTGCCGTCCTCTACTGCGCTTCCCTTCTCTTGGTATCCATTCTGTAAGTCAAATGGCCCATCGGTTATCCATCCTACGCATTACATGGCCTGCCCAGCTCCATTTTTTCATCTTAATGTCAACTAGAATATCAGTTATCACTGTGTGATTCCACACCACTCTCTTCCTGTCTCTTAACGTTAGGCCTAACATTTTTCGTTCCATCGTTCTTTGTGCGGTCCTTAACTTGTTCTCGAGCTTCTTTGTTAACCTCCAAGTTTCTGCCCCATATGTTAGCACCGGTAGAATGCAATGATTGTAGACTTTTCTTTCCAACGACAGTGGTAAGCTCCCAGTCAGGATTTGTCAATGCCTGCCGTATGCACTCCAACCCAATTTTATTCTTCTGTAAATTTCCACACACTTAACATTACGTACATATAAGTACAGGTGGGAAAAAAACTAATGCGACTAACCTACATGACCCAAGTTGTCATCAAAGAGGTTCATTAAGGTGGCGGTCCCACTCCGGTGGCACGAGCCCCCCGTTTTCAGTACTTTTGGAGCAACCGTGGCGGCTCTTCTACTTAGGATATGAAGTTGTCGTATAAACCATAAAAAGCTTAATTCTTGTAGATTCCAACTATATATAATATAAAAAATTGATTGATGTGATTTAGAAATAAATGTTCAAGAACAAGCATGAGATACATGGTTTTTGCGAACTGTGTCTTAGTTGTGACCATATTTAGAAGAAACTACCGCGCTTACTGCATTGCGGCGTGCTCTGTAGCGTTAGGACATATTTTTCTAGTTCCTAGACGTAGCAAAATAATTTTGAATTTTTTACTTTTTGGATAATCTGCTTTTGAAAATTGCCAAATATCGCAATCTTCTGTTGTAAACAGCCCGGCAACTACATGCTCAAGGAAGCTAAATTTTGGATAAAGTAGAGTTCAAGAAATTTTCATTTAGGACGCAAAATTTCATTCATGTAACTTTATTAGTTTTCTTATGAATGCGGCCGAAATTAAGCAATATTTAGAATTCTGGTTTGATTTTCCCCCATTTTTGCGGGAAGGTACTAAAGCTACGAAGCCGCGGTTTAAAACCGTATGTATGTATGTATGTATGTATGTATGTATGTATGTAGGTATTGTAGGTATATAGGTACGTATGTATGTAGGTACGTATGTATGTATGTACGTATGTATGTAGGTACGTATGTATGTAGGTACGTATGTATGTAGGTACGTATGTATGTAGGTACGTATGTATGTAGGTACGTATGTATGTAGGTACGTATGTAGGTAGGCAGGTACGTATGTAGGTAGGCAGGTACGTATGTAGGTAGGCAGGTACGTATGTAGGTAGGCAGGTACGTATGTAGGTAGGCAGGTACGTATGTAGGTAGGCAGGTACGTATGTAGGTAGGCAGGTACGTATGTAGGTAGGCAGGTACGTATGTATGTAGGTAGGTAGGTAGGTACGTATGTAGGTAGGCAGGTAGGTACGTATGTATGTAGGTAGGTAGGTAGGTAGGTACGTATGTAGGTAGGTAGGTAGGTACGTATGTATGTAGGTAGGTAGGTACGTATGTATGTAGGTAGGTAGGTACGTATGTAGGTAGGTAGGTAGGTACGTATGTATGTAGGTAGGTAGGTACGTATGTATGTAGGTAGGTAGGTACGTATGTAGGTAGGTAGGTAGGTATGTAGTGGTATGTGTAGGTAGGTACGTATGTATGTAAGGTAGGTAGGTACGTATGTAGGTAGGTAGGTACGTATGTAGGTAGGTAGGTACGTATGTATGTAGGTAGGTAGGTAGGTACGTATGTATGTAGGTAGGTAGGTACGTATGTATGTAGGTAGGTAGGTACGTATGTATGTAGGTATGTATGTAGATAGGTACGTAGGTATGTATGTAGATAGGTACGTAGGTATGTATGTAGATAGGTATGTATGTAGATAGGTACGTAGGTAGATAGGTACGTAGGTAGATAGGTACGTAGGTAGGTATGTATGTAGGTATGTACACCCTTTGCTAACAATTTTCTATTTCTCGCTTTATGGCAAAAGCAATAATATCGACACTACAGCTAAATTTTTGCCGTTGTCGTCGCCGTGATGTTCCGTATTAAATCCAAAAGCCATATAAATGAGCGACCCATACACTGTGGGTGCGGGAAAAAGCACGGAACAGTGAGCCGAAAACGATGGCGGCTTGATGGGCATTATCTTCCTACGCGCTCAATATTCGGGTTAGGTGTAGGTCGCGTAATCAAACGCGAATGGGAAGGAGAGCACGCGTCTTCTCTAGCCCTGCCGTAGCTGTGAATGACTGTGCGCGGTTGACGCTTATTCGGCCCGCGTGCCATATCTAATGGCTGGTAATAATTGGTGGGTGCAATGATAAAGGGCGACCAGGGATGGCTGCTAACTTCATGCGCGCTGTCTTCCTTGCCGCGCTGTCTTTCCGCGCCTCTAGTGTTATAGATTTAGGAGACAGAGGTCATTGCAGATCACTGACAGAGGTCGTCAGTAGTGGACATAAAAATAGGCAGATAATGATGATGAATCTAATTTCCGGAGTTGCGCTGAATCGCGTGGCTGTACGAACCATTCACCTGCGCTGCCGGCGTTCTTCATAATGCTTGCGTTGTGAAAGCGAGTGCTCGAGGCCATCCAGTGAGGTATTTACAGGTTTACATGGTCCGTGCATTACACTGTCCAATTTCCCGCGTTCTTCCTACAAGAAAGAAGATTACAAGGATCGGAAGAGGGAGCGCGGGAGCGCGTTCGAAGGAACTAGCCGGCGTTCTTGGACGTTCTGGGCTGAGGCGGACGCTAATAAACGCTATTCTGCGTCTAGAGTTTTTTGTCGGCTGTTCCGTGTGCCACGTACTCTAACATATGGTGCCGAAAAACCCGGGAGGCGACAGCCGGGAGCCACCGTCAAGGGACTTCGCTGGCCGGTGGCTACCGACTGGAACCACTGCCACGAACCACGGAGGTATACGAATCAGCGGACCACCATGGATGAGCTCAAGTTGAAGCGAGCCACAAGAAGGGCCCAAAACACCAGGATCATTCAAGAGGCAAGTGCAGTGCTAGAAAACAATGCCGCGACATTGCGACAGATCGACTGTATTTACGAGCGGCTCAAGACCAATAACTGAATTGAAGAAGATCAATGATGAATTAGAAAGCCACATAAGTGAAGAGGCATTCGAGGCGGATTACGCAACCGTAATTGAGTATGAGGACAACGCGACCAGCATCTTAGCCGAGCTCCAGAGCAAACGCCGCCAGCAATCCGAAACCACTTCATTGTCATCGCCAGTCGATGTTCGCGACATGCCGGTGGCCACAGGGCATTCTGAAAGGCCAGGAGTCAAGTTGCCGAAGCTGGTAATTAATGCTTTCGACGGTGATCTGAGCAAATGGAACGCGTTCTGGGAGCAATTCGACCAGATCATCAACCAGAACGGAACTCTTACAGCTACCGACAAATTCAACTACCTCAGGTTATTTTTGAAAGGAGACGCGGCGACAGCTATCGCGGGGCTGCCTACCACCGAAGCGTGTTACGTTGACGCCTTGGACATGCTAAAAAGACGTTTCGGGGACAAAAAGCGATTGGAGCAGGAGTATTTCTCAAGGCTTCGAAGGCTCACTCCTGTGCGTTCTTCTAATGAAGTAACGAAACTTCGCAAGTTGTACGACCAGGTGCTCATTAACACGCGGGGACTAGAGGCGCTTGGCGTGAGCAAGTCGTCTTTCTCGTCGATGCTATGCGACGTTCTGCTCAGGGCACTGCCACATGACATTGTCGTAGCGTATCACAGATCTTGCGCTACACAAGCTGCAAGTTCCGCCAATGTCAATGTTCAGCAAGTCACGGAGCTAGAGCGTCTGCTGCAGTTCGTCTCTATTGAACTTTTCTGAAAAGCCTAGAAAAGAGTGACTTTGGGGAGCAAAAAGTATATGACGAGGCGACTCATCCTAGAGACAATAAGAACCGCCGGTTTGACAGTGCGATCCCAACGTCATCAGTGCTTCATAACCAAGCTTCAAAAACACCTCCGGATACGGGCTGCATTTTCTGCAAGTCAACGCAGCATTTGACGGAGTCTTGCCGTACAGACCTATCGCTGTCAGAGAAGAAGAAACTTCTCGCTGCCGACATGCGGTGCTTTCGATGCACCATTAAAGGCCACCGTGCAAGGGATTGCAGAAGGAGAATTGCGTGCTCCGGCTGCAGAGGTCGTCATGCGTCTAGTATTTGCGACCCAGATAAACTAAACCGAAAGGCCTATGAAGACGTGAAAGGCAGCGGTACGACTGTATGCGCAGCAACAACTAAGAGCAACGAAAGAAGTGACACTTTGACGTGCGTGCTCCTACCGACTTTTCGAGCATGGGCAGTGACAGATTATTCATGCCGTTACATCAGAGGCGTGTTCGACGGAGGAAGTGAACGTACGTTCGTAACAGAAGCTCTTTCAAGGCGGTTAAAGTTGAGGTGTCTTGGCTTTGATACCATAGCAACAAACGCTTTCGCCAGTGTGAGCAGTTGCACACCGAAAAGATTTCGCATCGTTGAGCTTCACCTCCGAAGTCAGCATTCCGACGTTGAAGTTGCATTGAGAGCCATCGAGATACTCCACATTTGCCAAGACATATCAACCAACACGATGACTTCTTCGTTCGTCACATCATTCAAAAAAACCGGGCACGATATCGCCGATGAACTGATCCACCCGTCCATTGAAAAAGAAAACGGAGTAAGTGTACTAATTGGCTCAGACCAGATGTGGGCGGTGATGACAGGTGAACTCTCCAGACAGGAAAACGAGGAAACACTCATCGCTATGAACTGAAAGTTCGGATGGATCTTTCAAGGGAGCACCGAGCACATGTCGTCAAAGCCAGTCAACTCACGAGTCATGAATCTGCAAGCAAGCCAACCGTCTGTAGAAGATAAGCAGTTGTTGATTCGGCTGGAGTTGCTCCAGAGGGAAGTCGACAAGCTGACAGCCACAGTGGAGAACCTGTCCAAGCAGCATGATCACTTGCTTGTGGAGAGGGACAGCCAGGCTCGCCAGATTGCCCTGCTCACTGAAAAACTCAAGGAGAAGGACAAAGATACACAGACTGCCCACTTCACAAGCCGAGCTGCAGAATCAGATTGACAAGCTGCAAGACAACCCAAACAGCAAGGAGAGTGATGTCGTGAGGCTCACATGCCGAGTGAGAGAGCTGGAAGCAGAAGCTGCATCAGCAGCCGAGTCCCATTCCCACCTCCTGCAAGAAAACCAGAGGCTTCATGAGAACTTTACACTTGTGGCGAAAGAGCACAAGAACATGGCATCTGACTTGGAGAATGCTGTACCACAGAAGAAAGAATTTGAACTTCAAATCCAGGAGTATGTGATGAAAGTGGCCAAAATAGAAGAGCTCCTGCGTACAAGGGATCGAGAGAGGGAGGATATTTTGGACCAGTACCGGTCCCTTATCTCGGCCAACGCTGATCTGCTGATTCAGGCCGAGCAGAGCCAGAAAGAACAAGACAGCAGTGATGCCACACTCAATAGCCTGCGTCAGCAGCTTGCACGACACATGAGTGTGAAGACAGAGCAGGAGCAGAAGCTGGCTTCACTGGGAGCAACTATGGCAGCCTTGCAAGAGTCCCTGCAGCACAGCGCTGCCGAGGGAAGTCGGCTGAAGGAGGAACTTCAGAAGAGCTCAGACATGCGCGCAAGGCTCGTCGAGCAAGTGGAATCGCTTCAGGACCAGCTCGCCAAAGAACAAACTGTCAACAATCATATTGCTGGGCACTTGAGGCGCCTGACGGAAAACTTTTGGAAACGATGGACCAAAGAGTACTTGCTCGAGCCAACTTAGATCTGTACACTTCTGTGACACACGGAGGAAGAACAGTGTTAAAGAAGGCGACATTGTACTTGTACATGCGGAAAACCTTCGACGCCAAATGTGGCAACTCGCAAGGGTGATTGAAGTCTACGCAGGAGAAGATGGACACGTTCGCTCTTGCAAGATAAAGCGACAAGACGGCCTCGTGACGACAAGGGCCATCCAAAGACTGTTTCCGCTTGAACTACAGGCATGACCGTACTTCGGGTCCGGGAATGTGTTCAATTTCCCGCGTTCTTCCTACAAGAAAGAAGAGGACAAGGATCGGAAGAGGGAGCGCGGGAGCGCGTTCGAAGGAACTAGCCGGCGTTCTTGGACGTTCTGGGCTGAGGCGGACGCTAATAAACGCTACTCTGCGTCTAGAGTTTTTTTGTCGGCTGTTCCGTGTGCCACGTACTCTAACAACACTATGCTTGCTATTTTAATTTTAGGTGAATGTTTACTACAATTTATATGTCAAATATAACTAACGTATAGACTCATGTAAGAGCCGCAATTTTCTATCGTGATTTTGACGGGCCTTTCATGGGGCCGGGCCATTTGACCTCATTTTTCCAACTACGAGTATGAAATCCACCGTAAACCTCCGCGATCGCCTCCTCTCGACATCCAGTATAGCGACGCGCGAAAGTACGCGGCGCGCGGCAATTCGCTGTTGAGCCCGATCAGAATCAGCGCACGTAATCAGTAGAGTAATTCTCTAACTTTGGGGAGAAATGGCATTGGCGTGCCAGTCAATTTCTTAACAAAACGTCGTTTTATGCATCGAAGCACAAAAGTATGAATAGATATATAAATTATTAGGTTTTACGTGCCAAAACCACTATCTGATTATGAGACAAGCCGTAGTGGAGGTGTCTGGAATAATTTAGACCACTTTGGGTTCTTAAAACGTACACCTAAATCTAAGTATACATGTGTTCTAGCATTTCGCCCCCATCGAAATGCAGCCGCCGTGATGGTGACCCGCGACCTCATGCTCAGCAGTTCAACACCATAGCCACTAAGCAACCACTGCGGGTAAGCACAAAAGTAACTGGAACGCCAATGCATTTCTCCGCAATGTTCGGGAATTAATATCTCGAAGCTGGTGCCATCCTGAGAATTAGTTCCTAGTGCATCCGCCTTGCGAACTCCACAGCTAGAATTTGTAAATTGCAATTGACATGGGCCATAAGTTAATATGTTAAAAACCTAATTGTTAATTAGTCAATTATGCATTTCAATTTTTTATGCAAGTAATGTCCGCTTCTTCGAGTAGACCAGCTCATGAACTAGAATTGTGCCATCTGCCACAGGCAACCTTTAAATATTTTTAAAAGTGTTTGCTGAAACACCCCGTATTTATGGCCTCTGCATACAAGAGGCGATGTTTCCATCCCTAATGCGTAAATGTTGTAAATAATTAGAAGAGCTTTTTTTTCTTTTTTTTTGTCGCCAGTCGTTAGCATTGCCTAATGGAAAGAGAATCAATATTGAGACACATATCACTCACGTGCTTTTCAGACGCCGCTGATAGAAAACTCTGCCGAAGGGGTCACTGAAGTCTGCAGGTTATTTTCAGGGTCAAAAAAGCATGCAAAGTAATTTGAAGTGAGGTGAACATACATCAACATATTCATTCTCTAGGCATAAGCTATCCATTTAGTTGGCTACCTCCTTTCCTTTAAAAAATACAATAAACTTTGTCCCGAGATATATAATATATGTATATTGTGTCTGTGTGGTGTTCGCAGCGGGGAAAAAAAAATATGTTGAAGTGAGGGAACATGGATGAAGTAGACGCCACTGGTGCTTCTAATGCGCTTGTCCTCCTATTGTCAGGATTTGCCGATATAAAGCGAAAGTATAAATTAAAAGCCGTGCACGTCCGCGCCAACAATGATGCCGTAAGCATTAAGCCACAACAAAAGTGAAAAGGTAGAGGCAACGCAAAAGAATACTAAAATATGTGGGTATAACAGAACACCGGTAACTACATTTTAGGGGCGGGGGGCTCTGCCCCTCCGGGAAAACTCCGGAGGGGGCTCGAGCCCCCCCCCCCCCCTCTCCTCCCCGTAGTTGGCGCCCATGCTGTGATCGCAAAAATGAGTCCGAGTGATACCGGCTGAGTAGAATTTCGGTGAGTCTGATTGCGAGTGAGCAGTAAGCAAAAAATATAATTTGTGAGTGAGTCTGAGTGAGCTCCGTTTATCTTGCCGACCTATGGTCAAGTGCCTAAAAGCAAAGCAGTGTGGCACGCTTTGACAATAAGAATGGCACTAGACATCAGTGTTGTAAACTAAGCTCTCAGGTCGAGCAAATGGTTTATGTGAAATTGTAGAAAACGGAAGGTAAGAGAAGGATGGTAACCCTTTCAGTGTGAGGGAGGGCGGGTAAAGCTTTTTGTACTGAAGGGGAGGGAAAGCTGATAATGTGTTACAGGTGAGGACGAGGGTGAGGGATGGCGGTCAAAATTTTCAACGTGAGGGTGAGGTGAGGATGGTACTTGCGTCGGGATGTTGAGGGAGAAAACAAGATAATTAGAGTAGCTTGCACTAGTGGCGCAAGGCTAAAGAAACAGCAGAGCTGATCGACACCTAGCTGGCCCTGGCCTTACGGGTTATGCTTTTCCTGAATTGATTGATTATTGATCGATTATCCATTAGCTATTGATTGGCTATCGCAAGGTATTGGCCACGATTTGGGCTAGGCTAAGCACTGAGAAGTCATTCCCAGCATTTTCCCCGGAGTTTATTGATTATTGATCGATTATCAAGTAGCTATTGATTGGCTATCGATTGGCTATCGCAAGGTATTGACAACGTATATGGGCTAGGCTTAAACACCTTCGCTAGTTCACAGAGGTATGTGCCATTGCTCTTCGACCCTTTCTGCACTACCGCCAGGATCGGCCCACAATTTCTGTTAACGGGTTACGGACTGACGGTCGGTTTAAACAGTTCGGCTGTTAAAAATGCGGTCATTTTCCCACATCTGGTGGTAAATGCAGGGGCGGATCCAGGTTTTTTCTGAGGGGGGGTCAGCTTCTGTCAATGATGATGATAATGATGATAGTAGCCTTTATCATTTACCGAAATTCATCGTTTCTGCTCACGATAAACCCGCGTTTTATACGGCTAGAGCAACACCTGTAGCCCGCCGTGGTGGCTCAGTCAGCTCAGGCGTTGCGCTGCTGAGCACGAGATCGCGCGACCGAATCCCTGCCGCGGCGGCCGCATTTCGATGGAGGCGAAATGCAAAAACGCCCGTGTGCTTGCGTTGTAGTGCACGTTAAAGAATCCCAGGTGGTCAAAATTCATCCGGAGTCTTCCACTACGGCGTGCCTCATAATCAGAACTGGTTTTGGCACGTAAAACCCCAGAAAGAGGAAGAAGCCCTATAGCGAAGCCAGGTATCGGTTTCTCCGCGCTTATAGGAAAAGGACGTTACCCAATACAGCCATGTGCTTGGTGGCTGTGCCTGATAATACAGGTTGTTCAAAACTAAGCTTTATGGTTTTCTTAAAATTAGGCACTGGGAGGCACGCGAAGACCACCTGTGCAAATAAGTTATGTGGCTAGGGGGGCACAAAGTGAGGTGATAATTACGCTGTGAGCAGCCCAATTAACTAAAATTGAACAATTATTTTTGTCGACTGCAGTAAGTAGGTATGTTTGTATTGAAAACTTAGAGGCAGTCGTGTATCAGTATCAGTCGGAAGAATTATTCTAGCGTGTTCGTGCTCCGAGATATCTGACTCCAAATTTCAATTGTACTGCGCACAGTTATCGACTCGACGCGAGAGCAGTTTATGCTTTGCGTTGCTGCGGAAGGGAGGCATTTTGAACATTATTAGGGCATTCACATCTTGATGGGTGAAGTGTTGTCATGACATTTGTGCACGACAACACCAAACTTAAAGCGGCAGTATATATGAAATATTCGTTTGCATAGCTAAAAAGGTTTCTGCTGTTCATGGTACCGTTGTTGCTTTTGATTTCAATAAAACTTACAATACTTGGAAATCAGCAGTCACTTTATTTGCGTAGCCCAAACAAGGACCATGCCCGGTCGTCTAGTCACCCTTACGCACGCGCACTGCCCTCCGGCTTCTCCGCTCGCGCCATTATCTCGGCATGGCAGCTGCCGCCATCTTTACAGGCTGCGCGGTTGCGTGTTACGACAGCGGTTACGGGTTCTTCGATTTTCTTTATTTCGCCAGCCGTGAGGGGAAGGGGGGCAGTTATTATTTTTGCCAATGCGTCCGCCGCGTTGTCAGACTAAACGCCGCACCCAACAGCCGCGTCACATCAGGGAGGAGCTTTGCGCCGATCCTCACTCTCTTGCATGCTTAATCATGCGAACGACAATTAAAATTTGGAGTTGTATATCTCGGAGCATAGACATGCTAGAAGAATTCTTCCAAGTGAAACTGTGTAGAAACACGACTGCCTCTAACTTTTGAATACAAACATACACTCTTACTGCAGTCAATAAAAAGTTAATTATTCAATTTTAGTTCATTCGGCTGCTGACAGCGATAATTATCTCACTTTGTGTCCCCCTGGCCACACAACTTATTTGCGCAGGTGGTCTACACGTGCCTCCCAGTGCCTAATTTTAAGAAATCCATAAAGCTTAATTTTGAACACCCGGTATATCTAGCCTGTTTTGTTTCTTAAAATAAAATTTGGGATGATATGTCGCAGGTTCGTTATAAATGCGTAACCCCGGGTCCGTCTTTGGAGTTCTGTTGGGACACCTTGATTTCCTTAAGAAGATTCTTTGTGTTCGGCTGAGACACCTTCGTTTGCTTTGGAGGACTAAGTTCCTAATTCTCAAACAGCCCTCCGACCCGAAGCTCTTCCTCCACTCCACCTTGTTGAGCACAGCGCCGCCTCTCGAGTGATAAAGACGTGACAATTCTCAAGAATTCCCATGAATGATCCTGAAGCTCAGTGACCACTTCTTTGGAGGCATGGCGGTGCTATCTCTCCTCTTGAGTCGAGGTGTTGTGTTACTAGAGGAACGTTCTTGAATACGGGCGTAACGCTCCGCTCCAACGCGGCAACCACTACGCTGGTTGTTTACGATATGCGAATGAAAACTCACGACGCCACCTACAATAAGAACGATGTGGCGTAGTAGCCGGGAGCACTAGCCAGCGTCTTCATGTTTTGTTTCCCACGCGACGTCATCCTTTTACACAAGGCGCGTATCTGCTCCCGTTTCCCTAACCACGCGACGCCATCCTAGGCCCGTGCGCTGGCGTTGGCCGTTGACGTCACGCTCCCCCACTTCGCAGCCATTGCTCGAAGCTTCGCCCCGCTCCGCGAGAACGCCCACTCAGATAAACGGATCCGGCGGCTTTGAGCTTCCTATGCTTAATGTACGGCAATAAAACTGCGAAGTTACAATGAAAAACTTGTAGCGTACGAACGGTACTGTGCTCGTACTGGATATTGTCAACGTGTAACTGTGATCACACAGCCCGCCGAGGTGGCCCAGTCAGCTAAGGCGTTGTGCTGCTGAGCACGAAATCGCGGGATCGAATCCCGGCCGCGGCGGCCGCATTTCGATGGAGGCGAAATGCAAAAACGCCCGTGTGCTTGCGTTGTAGTGCACGTTAAAGAACCCCAGGTGGTCAAAATTAATCCGGAGCCCTCCACTACGGCGTGCCTCATAATCAGAACTTGTTTTGGCACGTAAAACCACAGAAAGAAGAACTGGGATCACACTGAGTGCTACAGTTAAAAAACAGTTGCCTATGCGTAGTTCTTAGTTTAGCGGTTAGTTATTATTTATATATGAACATCGAGAGATCTCTTTCATTAAGCAGGTTGGTCGCGGAGCCGATGACAGCCAATGAGGCAACCGATGACACCTCAATGGGGAACAGAGTTGATCAGGCGCGAAGGCGCTCGCGCGGACATCTGCGTGCTTGGAAAAAGGCACGTCCCCTTGTTCATTCGACGCCACCGATGGGACGAGTAAGGCACGGCCGGCGCCAGGAGGTCCAAGGTGTTCATGAGAAAAAATAACTATGGCAACTTAGCCACACCACACCCCTACGGAATACAACTAAGCTTGTGAGCGAGCTAGCTTTACTTCTACATGGCTGATACCACTGGTACTCGCGAAAAATAATTTTGAAGAATGCTGGTGGCCATTTTTTTTTTTGCGACAGGGCCATCCCCCATGTCAGCGAGGGGGCGATGCAGAAATCTGAGAGGGGGGGTCAGGACATCCGGACATCCCCCCTGGATCCGCGCCTGCTGATAGCCCGATTCTAGTTATTGAGCCGGTCTACTCGAAGAGGCGGACATTACTCGCACAAAAAATTGACATGCATAATCGACTAATCAACAAAAATTCACTAACTAAGTTTTTAAGTAAAAACCTCATGGCCCATATTGCAATTTACAAATTGTAGCCGTGGAGTTCGCAAGGCGGATCCACTTGGAACGAATTCTCAGGATGACACCAGTTTCGAGATATTAATTCCCGAACTTTGCGGAGAAATGCATTGGCGTTCAAGTTACTTTTGTGCGTCAATGCATAAAACGACGTTGTGTTAAGAAAGTAACTGGAACTCCAATAATTTCTCCGCAAATTTCGGGAATAGATTCGGACATCCCCCCTGGATCCGCGCCTGGGTAAATGTAATGAGGGGGAAATGTCATATTCACATTAATGTACTTCCTATTAACTGTCTCATAATTCCCATTTTCGACCTTCGCGCATGAGTGTGAATGGCAAACGTAGTCATGTATTTTGCTGCAACTACGCGTCTTGTTCAAGGGTCAGCTTTTTCTACAGTAGGAAGTAGTAGAGTAGAGACGCTGTGGCTCGACTGTCGTTTTTTATGTTTTGTCTGTGCATGAAATGTTTATATCGCGCTGCGTTGAGCTTAGTGGAGTCGGGAGCAGCGAGAGGCACCGCGGTACTCTGTGGAGCCACAGACCGTCCGCTGATTGACGCATAATCGGTACCACGAACGTCGCGGCCGCACGCTCCGGGGGCTTCAGCGCCCGGAGGGACGGGATATCCCCACCAGGAAACGCCTCCTGTTCGCGGCCCTGAAACCTTGCGGCACGTGCCTGCGAGCAGGAAGACCGGTTCTTGCGGTGGCTGCTCGTGAGCGGCGATCGCTCCTGCAAAAGAAACCCGCGAAACAGCGACGCAGCTGACGGCTCGCGTCCCTCCGGCGCCTACCAATTAACCGAGAGTCTGCAGCGAGCCCCCGACGCCAGTCAACATGACGGCAAAAGTGGTGAGTCAACACGCCGCATTACGAGACGGGCTCAATGTGAAGCTAGCTGCGTATACCTCGGACAGTTCTGTGCAAAAAAAAAAAAAAAAATATGTTGATAGTATCAGCAGACTTCAGGACAATGACAGATATAGACAGGACCGCGTTGCCCGCAGTAATCTGTCGTTCGGTCGGTCAGCTGATCATTTCACACCGACAGAATCGTGGTGCATGCTGCCTTGGGTACCAAGAGGCGGCATTTCTTGTGAGCCCTAAGTTCCACGGGTGCGTAAACTCAACAAACAGAATATCTAAAAGTAAGCGGGATTGTATACTTTGAAGCGATGTACATGTGCTCGAACAGCGCGTGATGGGATAGGTTTGCAAAGGCCTGATATACCTGAAGCATTCCTCACATATGTTTTCTTTTTTCAATCATGAACTATACGGTGAGACGTATATGGCTAATCAAAGAAAGGAAACCCATTGCCTTTGAAAATGAGTAGCGCGGCTTTACTCTCACTGCTTTTTTGTTCATTTTGCTTTAAGCGGCCAAAGCAAGCACAAATCTGCAGGTTTAGCGTTCGACAGCAGCAGTGCGGCAGCCGTTGCATCTTGGACTGTGCCGTTGTTGGCTTCACAGGTGGTTCTATCGGCATGCCGTATCAACTTTTCAGTGCCTGCTGGTGCGCCTGCTCTCACGAGTAACCAGCCTTATATACCGCGATGGGCTTTTTAAAAATTATTGGCACCAGTATGCCCTACGGCATAAATTAAATAAAAAGATGTAACTGTGTTTCCTGGATGAAGTCCAGGATTGGCCGGTGGGCTTTCGCCGATTGGATTCTGGCGTGACTCCTGACGACGCACTGCTACCCTTGGATCTGCACATGCTCTTCACCACCGGTATCCTGTCTGTATAAGCATAGAGAAAGAAATTCATGGTATAAGCCTCCCCGAAGCAACTCGACTTCATTCGGCAGCAGCAGCAGTGCGTGAGCGATTGCACCTCTGACTGTGCCGTGGTTGGCTTCACAGGTTTGTGATCGCTTGCCCTGGCTGTATATTCTGTCATATAATTTTTTTTCATTATCTTACGCCTCTGCTGCTGCTTTCAGTGGTGTACACCTTTTGGTTTGATCATGCCAACTGTAGCCGAATTGTCTAAGAGTGTGGAACAGATAGGAAATGCTTTTAAAGAGAGACTGGATAACATTCTTGAGAACGTAACGACTACTGTTGTTTCCAAGCTTGATTCTGAGCCTTCCTTGATCATTAATGGCCTAAACAATGAGATCGAAGGGTTGAAGCACAGTCTTGATTTCTTGAACAAGACAGTTGAGTCCCTCGGATCTGAAAATGAACAATTAACTGCAAGTGCCAAATCCCTGAGTGAACGTAACGAAGCCTTGGAAAAGCGTTATCAATGACATGGAACAATACTCAAGGAAAAACAACGTCGAAATCAAGGGCGTTCCGTTCGCTCAGGGTGTAAACTGCACAACTATTCTTCAAATTATTGCCTCTAAAATTGACTGCCCTGTTTCGGCTAGTGGTGTAGAAATCATTCGTCGGGTTCTATCTGATTCTTAATCAACAAGTTTACTATTCCGATTTCACTCACGAGCGCAGAAGAAAGGGCTTATTGGGAAAGCTCGCAAAGCACGTCTACATGCAAATGACATCGGTTTCAGTACTGCAAGTGGCAAACCTGTCTTCGCCAATGACCACTTTACTCCTCACAATAAGCAACTGTTCAGCAAGGCTTTGCAACTCAAGAAAGAAAGAAAAACTGACTTTTTCTGTGGACAGATGACTGCGTCATAAAGGCGAGGCAGTCAACAGACAGCAGGATTTTTCTAATCAAGAATGAGTCTGACCTCAGGGTGTTTGCCTAATCAGCTAAGGTTTTTTTTTCCATCTTTTTTTTTCTTTATCATTATGTCGTACCTTTCCATCAATGACATTAAATCCATTTTTTCCAATTGCTACCATTCAGTGATTCACTTTAATGCACGCAGTCTGCGTAAGCATGTTCAGAAATTTCAAGTGCTGTTGTCCTCAAGTCTCCACTCATTCTCGATAATGTGTTTCAGAGACATGGCTCAGTGATTGGTACAGGAACATTCTTGACATTATCTCGAAAGAAAACAAGTCCATTGTCCTAATGGGCGACATGAACTTACTTGATGCATCTTCCTCTTGCCTTCTCCAATACGTTAGCTATCTTCATGGATACGGCCTTGAATTTTTTTCTTTCTCTTCCCACTCGTTGCTCTGTTGGTGGTTTAGGAGCACTCATTGATCATGCTCTGCCTAACCTCCTTTCCCCTCCTTCCGTATTCATTCTTCAAAGTCATATTACGGATCATATCTCCATAGCTCTCTTTCACAACAGTCTTCGTGTCAATAGCACAAGTTTTGATAAACACATGCTTCATCACGTTAAATTTGTACAATTAACATCTAGCTCTGATTGGTCTTGTGTTACGTCAACGGACATTATTGAGACAACGGACTTTGTCTCAATAATAACCAACTGCGTCACTTCATCCACAACGTCTGTACAGTGCCATAAAAGATATTCCTCTCCTAGGAACCCCTGGTTAACATTAGGATTACTTAATAGCTTCCGTAAAAAAGATAACATAAAAAACTAAAAGGCAACCATTTAATCTACGCCTAAAAGACCGCTACAAGCACTACCGTAACACCTTGAGTACACTGATAAAGAATGCGAAGAGCTAGCTATTACTGTTCTGGTTACCGTTAATTGCTCGTTCTGCATGGTTCTGACATAAAAAAAAACAATGGCGTTTGATCAATTCTTTTCTTAATAAACCTAAAAGTCGTACTATAACTAACATCGCTCATGAAGGATCCATTATCTCTACCCCAGTCGACATCGCTAACGCATTCAGTGAATCCTCCACCATTCCTGTTCCATCTGTTCCCCCAGTGCCCGTGTGCTTGCGTTGTAGTGCACTTAAAGAACCCCAGGTGGTCAAAATTAATCCGGAGCCCTCCACTACGGCGTGCCTCATAATCAGAACTGGCTTTGGCACGTAAAACGGCGGTGGTGGCGGTGGTGTCACGCTGAAAAGTGGGCCGATCCTGGTGATAGTGTAGAAAGGGTCCAAGCTTAATGGCCCATGCCAGGGACAATAAATAAATAAATAAATAAATAAATAAATAAATAAATAAATAAATAAATAGAACAAGAAAGAGAAAGAGAAATAAAGAGAGAGAAAGAAAGAGATAAAAAGAGAGTGAAAGAGAAAGAGAGAGAGAAAAAAAATCACCAGCCCTTCCCCTGTCTAGAAAATGGGCGTAAGCTATAAGCTTGGTCGTGTGTGTACTTGACCAACTACTTTCCCTTTCCTACTACTTTTCGTTCCTTTTCGTGGTACTTTTCGTTCCCTTTCCTTCTACTTCTGTTTTTTTTTTTTTTCGTGCAACTTTTTCTTCCGTTGCGTTGTACGTTTCCTTCCCTCGATGCATACATTTAATAAACGTTTATGTTTTATTAGCGTGTCATGTGAACTTTACGTTACGCTAACGAAGGTCAGATACACACACGACAGGCTTCGCTTACCCCCATTTTCTCGACAGGGGAAGGGCTGGTGAATTTTTTCTCTTCCCCACAACACCTGAAGATGCAAAACGTGTAATAATCAATCTAAAATGCTCTAGTGCTGGTGTAGCTAACATTCATGCTAATAACATGAAATTGGTTGCTGATGTTATTGCGAATGTGCTCGCTTTCATAATTAACCTAAATTTTCAAACGGGTATATTCCCCAGTGCGTTAAAAATAAGTAAGCTGTTCCGACTCGCCGTGGTGGAGTAGTGGCTTTGGTGTTCCGCTGCTAAGCACGAAGTTGCGGGATCGAATCCCGTCCGCGGCGGCCGCATATCGTTGTGGGCGAAATGCAAAAACACCCGTGTACCGTGCATTTGGTGCACTACGGCGTGCCTCATAATCATGTCGTAGTTTTGGCACGTAAAACCCCACAATTTTTTTAGGTAATCCCGGTACTTAATAAGGATGATAAATCACTCATTCCCAATTGCAGTCTAATTTCTATCCTTCCATCCTTTAGTAAAGTTATTAAAAACTAATCCACATTCGGTATTTCTAGCTATCTTGAAAATTTTTACTTGTTTCACCCTAACAATTTCAATAACCTTGCTCTTATTTACTTGACTGATAAATGCAAAATCGAAATTGACAGAGGTATAACTACGCTGGTTCTGTGTTACAGCGAAGCTGTATATGGCTCAGATCCGGGGCTTCGTGGCGTCTCAGTGCAGAAACTATCATCATCGGCATTGGCTCCATCGCGTCTTCTTCTTCCACAGCTGGCTCGACCCTCGGCGCAGCCGCGCGAACGCGCTCGTGCCACTGCTCGCGAGTTCGTCGTCTTCCGCAGCCGGCTCCGTTGCCGATCATCATTCCAGCGTAGAATTTCACTTCTCTTCTGTCATCGTAATGGGGAGGCCGCGTTTACGGGGGTACGAGCCATTGCTTAAGGGAGTATGCGCCATTCATTGTCTTACGTGACGGACAGATTTAATAACAGAGGTGATACGCGAATGTGTGTGCGTACCTATCCTCACGATGACCACCGATCAGGACAATAAATATGTTCGTGTACCTTTGTTCGAAATTCTGTGTCACCTCTGTATCGTGCGCTAAACAGCTTCGCTGGTCATCCACCTTCACAGAGCGGAACGACATGAATTTTTTTAGATGTCACTAAAGCTTTTGATAGAGTTAATCATGGTATTCTATTCTCTAAACTTGCTTCTTATAGCATTCAAGGAACCCCTCTAAGCCTCTTTCAAAGTTACTTATCTGATCGTGAGCAAGTATAGTATACATTTCTGGCGTTTCTTCTAACACAAAAATAATAACGTCGGGGTTCCACGAGGGTCAATTCTTGGTCCGCTTTTATTTTTACTATATATTAACGATCTACCTAAATGTCTAACTTCACCAACAAGATGCATCATATATGCCGATGACACGTACCACTCGTTTATCTTCGGGTTTCAACAGTCTTATAATGCTGATCTTATAGATATCTCTACTTGGTGTGCTCAAAATAAACTTCTCATTAATCCGTCCAAAACGAAGTTCGTAATGTTCGTTTCTAGGCCCACTAATGAGTCGCAAGTTATGCCAATTTTTATTCATTTGTAGGCTGTTTATCCCTCCAACCGTTGTTTGTTCCTTGCTGCGGAGCTTGACTCACGCTTAAAATTTAACTTACACATCCATGAACTACAAAAAAAGTAATACGGGATTAGGATTCTACTCAAAGCTAGATGTTATTTTGATTTACATACTCTGGTTACTCTCTACTACGCATTCATTCATAGCCATCGATCTAAACTGTTTTATAACTTCATGTGGTCAAACCTATCCTATATTTCTTCCTTACATGTCCAAAATCAAGCCATCCGTACTATTACTAGGAGTAATCGCCGATACCACATTACTGAACTGTACCGCGATCTTAACATACTTTGCATTACTAATCTTGTGAAATTTAATGTTTACATATTTGCACATCGAGCAATTCCATCATCAAAGATCATCACCTTCTAATTTTTTTATGTTAGGACTTACTAATACGCATATTAAACGTTTGTCTGCAAACCCCAATAATGTTTTACTTCCAAAAGTCCACACTAACTACGGTACCCAATGAGTTGGTTTTGTTTTAATTAAATTGTGGAATTATTTGCCTTGTAGTATTAAAACTGCTGTTTCTGTGTCATCGTAAAAGTTCATGATTTTATTTGTAAGCAATAACAAAATTTGACTAGTGAAATAACCTGACCTTCATTGTTTTATGCTGAATAGTGACTATTTATTTAATGACTAGAATTGCTTAATCACTTAAATGATTGTACTTGTTTAATTATGGTATTAATAATTGTGTCACTGCTGGTGTGTTATTCTAACAGTCGTTCGTATTATTATTCTTTTTTTTCTGTTTAGTAGTTTTACATTTCATGTTATATAGTATAGGAGGCCACAGTGTTTTCACTATGGGACCTCCTTCTGCACGATATCATACGTACCTTTGTACATGCATTTTACTAGAATAAACTTTAAAAAAGATAATGACTACTTGGCAGAACAGATGGTGGCTTTAAAACACAAAACCACGAAGCGAGCATCACTATATGCCAACTGTGTATATGTCCACTTTCATTTCCCTTTTCTACATTCCAATTTCAACCACACTTAATTTCCCCGATGCTTTCCTTGGCTTCATTGTCTGTTGGCTTTATGTGGATATATATATATATATATATATATATATATATATATATATATATATATATATATATATATATATATACGAGAAGAAAGGGAACCGAGGGGCCGATGTTTATTATTCATATCATATGAGAAGCCAACAACCAAGGACAACATAGGGGGAATTATTTGCACTTCCTAATTGAAATAAAGACATGATAAGTTAATGAAAATGGATGAAAAAACAACTTGCCGCAGGTGGGGAACGATCTCACGTTTTCGCATTAGGCGTGCGATGCTCTTACAATTGAGCTACTGCGGCGTCGTTTTCCCATCCACTTTCTGGGGTATTTATGTTTTACAACTAGAACTAACCCTCGGAGTATTAGCCAGCGCCACCACTCACAAACCTATGTGGCGGATGTGGAACACCCTCTGTGCCGCAGGCGTCATGAGTACGTGATCTAAAGTGCGAGGGTTTCACGGGTTAACGCTGAAATTGTCGTCATAGAAGTCTAGTTAGATTCTGGTCCTTCTAAAAGTATCTCGTGAAGTCTGCATGTTCTACAGTCTCTTCATGGTCAACACGCATATTTACTCTGGGCAAAGAAAAATAAATAATAATAGCAAAACGAAAAAATTGTCAAAGCCATATGCTCCGTCCAACCCTATTACGAACTGTAACAAGTGCGTCGTTTGATATGTTTGCGCGTTTGGGTGACACCGTTGTGAAAAAATACATTTTGTTAGTTGTTTGTTATGCAGGCTTCTTGAAACAAAAGTTCGACAATAATGCGTCCATCTTAGTACTCACAACGGGCACTTGTATGTTTGCTGATCGTAGGACACCATTTTTTAGATATGCGCCATAAAACTCGCCGTAAAAATGCACTGTTGCTCCACTTACTTTTTAACAAACCGCTCTTTTATATATTGAAGCACAGATTTAGGTATTATAACTGGAATGCCCATGTATTTCGTACCACACTTTATAAAACCTTGCAACTGTCCTCCTGAGAATTAATTTCAAGTGGATACGCCTTGCAAACTCACCGGCTACCATTCGTAAATTGAAATATATGCCGTAAAGTAACTAACGAGGAAGTTAATTAGGGAACTTTATTAATTAGTTGAATATATGCTTCAATTTCTCGTCCTATAGTAATGTCCGCCTCTTCGACTAATCCAGCTAAGGGCAAAAATTATGCTATCTGCTGCAGGCGATCTTTAAAAATTCCGGAGAACCTAAAAATGATCACCCGGGACTGTATACAGCGTGTCTTTTCTTTAGACTATACATATTTTTTACAAAAAGGCTATGGGCCTAGTGAACACGGCGTTGTTGCAGAGGAGTTTCTAGGCGAGGCGGACATACTTTGCCGCTAAAAACGCGAGCTTCAGAAAAAAAATATAACGAATTTGTTAATGAACATTTTTTTAGCCTTAAATTGGGGGCAGTTGCCTATATGACACATTTGAAGGCAGTCTCATTTTAATGAACCCCCCTTTTTTAAATCTTGAAAATCGCACCTAATTGGAGGCATTCATCACGGAATATCAGCGCTCAATCCAGCTTATATCATCACTCATATATACATATATCACTCTTCATATCACTCTTCATATATCACTTCATATATCACTCTTCTCCCGGTTTTGACTCTGTCAATGCAAAATTTTTGAAAAATACGTCCGCATATAGTTCCATCATATTAGCGAAGATATTTCAGCAATCTGTTGACACGTGTACTTTACCTTCACAATGGAAGATTGGGAAGGTGGTTCCTCTTCACAAGTCAGGCAGCAAAGCCATGGCCATTAATTATCGCCCCATCTCTCTAACAAGTACATGCTGTAAGTTACTGGAACATATAATATTTAAAGCGCTGACAGAATTCCTTGAATCTAACTTGTTCTTTACACCTGCACAACATGGATTCCGTAAGTCATACTCATGTGAAACTCAACTCGTATCTTTCACACATAAACTCCATCGCATTCTCGACCGATCATCACTCGTCGATTGCATATTTTTAGATTTTGCCAAAGCTTTCGACAAGGTTTGCCATAAACTACTACTTCATAAGCTTAGTCATCTTAACATAGATCCTAATGTTTTAAAATGGATTGAATGCTTTCTTACTAATCGTTCGCAATTTGTCTCAGTTAACGGTCACAACTCTTCACTTACTGAGGTGCATTCTGGTGTACCTCAGGGATCTGTACTTGGTCCATTACTCTTTTTAATTTACATTAATGACCTCCACTCTCAAATATCTTCTAACATTCACCTCTTTGCCGATGATTGTGTTATTTTCCGCGAAATTAAAGGTTCTGACGACTTTAACTCTCTTCAGACTGATCTTACTGCGATTGCTAACTGGTGTGAACTTTGGTTAATGAAACTTAACATTAGTAAGTGTAAAACTATGCATGTAGCCAGGATTAATAATACCCCGCATGTATACTATTTGAATAACGTTCCTTTAGAATCAGTAAGTTCATATAAGTACCTGGGCTTATTTATTTCATCCAACCTCACCTGGACAGCCCCATATAGAATACGTAATTAAAAACGCAAACCGCATGCTTGGTTATCTACGCCGTAACTTTTCCAGCGCTCCATCTTCTTTGAAGTTATTGCTGTACAAGACTCTAATTCGTCCAAAATTGGAGTATGCGTCATCTGTATGGGATCCATGCCACGAAAAATTAATTAGCGCCATTGAACTTGTACAGAATAAGTCTGTTCGTTTTATTAATTCTAACTATAGCCGAACCGTAAGCATTACAGCCATGAAGTCCGACCTTCAACTTCCATCATTATCGTCACGCCGCAAAATATCACGTCTAGTCCTGTTTCACAAACTGTATCATCATTCTACGCTGGGCAACGAATTCGTTCTTCGACCTCATTACTTATCACATCGCATGGATCACCATCATAAAGTTGGCATCGATAGGTCTAACACTTACACTTTCTTGCAGTCCTTCATGCCTCGAACATCCACTGAATGGAACCACCTTCCCGCCAATATTGTGTCCATCAACGATAACTCACTTTTTCGTAGCGCGTTAGCTAATATTATATAACGACAGGATTACTGCGTTGCTGTGTGAATTCTTACTGCATTGTTTTTTTTTTTTTTTTTTTTGTCGGCGCTATTTTCACCCGTGTAAACAATTCAGTTATGTTTGTCTTATCTCGTTTGTTAATCCACTCCCCTCTTCAATGCCTTCACTGGCCCTGAGGGTATTGTAAATAAATAAATAAATATATATATATATATATATATATATATATATATATATATATATATATATATATATATATATACACCGAAGCCGAGAGCTCCAGGAGTGCAGAAAAGGCTGCCCCGCTATCAAATCATATGGAAAGTGACGCATAGATGCCGACTACGGGAGGGGGCTCCGGGGCTCGAGCCCCTGCCGGAGTTTTGCCGGCAATCCGTAGCCCCCTCCCCCTAAAGTGTCATTACCGGAGTTCTGTTACCCACATAATTTTAGTATTCTTTTGCGTTGCCTCTACCTTTTCACTTTTGTTGTGGCTGAAAGCTTACGGCATCATTGTTGGCGCGGACGTGCATGACTTTTAATTTATACTTTTGATTTATTTCGGCAAATCCTGACAATAGGAGGACAAGCGCATTAGAAGCACCAGTGGCGGCTACCTCATCCATGTTCCCTCACTTCAACATTTTTTTTTTCCCCGCTGCGAACACCATACACACACAATATACATATATTATATATCTCGGGACAAAGTTTATTGTATTTTTTAAAGGAAAGGAGGTAGCCAACTAAATGGATAGCTTATGCCTAGAGAATGAATATGTTGATGTATGTTCACCTCACTTCAAATTACTTTGCATGCTTTTTTGACCCTGAAAATAACCTGCACACTTCAGTGACCCCTTCGGCAGAGTTTTCTATCAGCGGCGTCTGAAAAGCACGTGAGTGATATGTGTCTCAATATTGATTCTCTTTCCAGTAGGCAATGCTAACGACTGGCGACAAAAAAAAAAGAAGAAAAAAAAAGCTCTTCTAATTATTTACAACATTTACGCATTAGGGATGGAAACATCGCCTCTTGTATGCAGAGGCCATAAATACGGGGTGTTTCAGCAAACACTTTTAAAAAATATTTAAAGGTTGCCTGTGGCAGATAGCACAATTCTAGTTCATGAGCTGGTCTACTCGAAGAGGCGGACATTACTTGCATAAAAAATTGAAATGCATAATCGACTAATTAACAATTAGGTTTTTAACATATTAACTTATGGCCCATGTCAATTGAAATTTACAAATTCTAGCTGTGGAGTTCGCAAGGCGGATGCACTAGGAACTAATTCTCAGGATGGCACCAGCTTCGAGATATTAATTCCCGAACATTGCGGAGAAATGCATTGGCGTTCCAGTTACTTTTGTGCTTACCCGCAGTGGTTGCTTAGTGGCTATGGTGTTGGACTGCTGAGCATGAGGTCGCGGGTCACCATCACGGCGGCTGCATTTCGATGGGGGCGAAATGCTAGAACACATGTATACTTAGATTTAGGTGCACGTTAAAGAACCCCAGGTGGTCTGAATTATTCCCGAAACCTCCACTACGGCTTGTCTCATAATCAGATCGTGGTTTTGGCACGTGAAACCTCATAATTTATTTATCTATTCATACTTTTGTGCTTCGATGCGTAATACGATGTTTTGTTAAGAAAGTGACTGGCACGCCAATGCCATTTCTCCCCAAAGTTAGAGAATTAATATCTCGACACTGGTGTCAGCCTGAGATTTAGTTCAAAGTGGATCCGAACTCCACGACTAGAATTTGTAAATTGCAACATTGGCCATAAGGTAATTAGCTAAAATCTTAATTGGTTAATTTTGTTAATTTGTCGATTATGCATTTCAATTTTTTGTGCAAGTTATGTCCGCCTCGTCGAAGTAGACGAGCTGATAAACTAGAATTGTGCTATCTGCCACAGGCAACCTTTAAATAATTTTGAAAGTGTTCGCTGAAACACCCTGTATATAGAATTCGCTCAGTAACCGAAACGATGCCAAGCCGCGGATTCACTCGAAATCTGAATAAATACAAGTCTAGAAGTCATGCGCAGCAGCGCTTATACTCGGACTCAAAGTACTAAAAAAAAAAGTCCGCCGTTTGACCGGGAAGGCGAAGCAGTATTAGTGAAAGCGAAGTAGAAGACAATTACACGAAGGAAGATTGTTACCGTGTAAATCCGTGTAAGTATCGCACCCGTGTAAGGGCCGCACCCATAACTTGACAGCCAATATTAAAAAAAAAAAGACATCCAACCGAGAAGCAATCGCGTTCCGTGCGCTGATTCTGATCGCGGTCAACAGCGAATTGTCGCGCGCAGCGTACTTTCGCGCGTCGCTACTGGATGTCGAGAGGAGGCGATCGCGGAGGTTTACGGCGGATTTCATACTCTTAGTTGGAAAAATGGACAAGTTATGGACAAACCAGATCTATGAAGGTAAAAATTTAAGCGGGGAACTCTACAACGAAAGCTTGATGATGTCACCTCACATTGTCGTGAAATTCATTTGTTCGTGTTCCACCGGAAATTTAGATGTCGAAAATCCTTTGCGGAAAGTAGGGATGATTTAGTACAATTTAGAAGTAAAAAGCGTTTAAATCTAGCACCTGTTATAAAAGCGAAATCAGGAAGGATATTTAAGACGGGGCCATTTAGTGAAAATGATGCGAGCGAGTCAGCTGATTCATTTAAAGAAATTCCACTATGACCGGGGACCCATACAAAGCGGACTTCAGAGAAATTGTCTGTAGCAAGAGTCGAAAGTATACTCAGTAGGTGTGACCGATTTGTAGAAGTTAAATGAGAACAAACCGACAGCGCATCGGTAACAATTATTACTTTCGATGTCTGGGGACCCAATTTTCTAATGGCTAGAATGATGGCCACGTGCTTCATGTGCGAAACAAGTCTCCCTCGTCGTCGTTCTCTTCTCTCATAGCCACATCCCCACTGCTCCTCATTTCGCAGTACAATATATATATATATATATATATATATATATATATATATATATATATATATATGGGTAAGTTTGTGGTCCGGCTCCAGCCCACCCCCCCCCCCCCCCCCCCGGCAAAATGAAAACTTTCCGCCTATGAAATGACGGAAAGCGCCAAATGGCTTTGGCCTCCTTCCTCGTCATCCTTCAATACAACCATTTCAACGCTGCTGTTAGCACCGGCAATTATAGTTAATTAACCAATCTTGGTTAATTATAGCGAACGCACTATATACGACGACTATACTCGACAATATAGTCGTGCTGAAAAAAATGAATAGCGTAGAAAGCATAATCGCATCGGTTAAATCCTATTTTAAGGCGAAAGCCTTAAATGACTCATCAGACGGTGGCCTTGAAAACGTGGCGTGCGTTCTTCCACAGCTGGCTCCGATGCCGCTCATCATGCAAGCGTTCCCATACTGCCCCTCGCGCTCGTGCCACTACTCTCGCATTCGTCGTCTTCTTCCACAGCTGGCTCCGATGCTGCTCATCATGCCGAAAAAAAGCAAATTAAGATAGAGTTAATTCAGTCACTCGAACTCACGACCTTCGGTGGGAGTCGAACCCACGAGCTTTGGTGTTAAGGCGAAGTTAATTAAGTCACAGCTAATTAAGGCAGCGTCAATTAAGGCACTCGAACCTACGACTTTGGTGGGAGAAAACAAGTAATAAGAAGTAACAACGCATTCGAATGAGAATGTCAAGTAATTTAATGAATGTCTCTTGAGTGTGCAGGCTTTAATTCGCCTTCACGCTCTCTGGTGTATGCTAAAGTGATTGTCAATTAAAAAAAAAGTCGCAGTTTTGCCCGAAAGACGAAGCATCGATTGCGATAGCAAATTAGTAGACAGTTGTACGAAGTGAGGATAGCAGTTTTGTCAGCCGTATAAACTTGTAAATATTCGCTTACTAACCAAATTAACAAGCATGTACGTGTCTCGCGCGCATAAGCAAACATGAACACATCTCACTTGATGACCACGCACACTCGCTGTCAAAACGCTGGAGTGAGAGCGCGGCAGCAGCAGCGGGCGAATTCACCTTCGTGCTGCCTCTCGCTTAAACGCTAAGCGGCGAGAACACAGCGCACATGAAGCTATGAGCACTCGGCGCACTCTGTCTTCATCGCAGATCAAGACCCGCGCGGCCTCGCCATGCGCAGCCACTACTGGAGTAGAACGCCCCCCTCCACTCCCCTCATGTGCCTTGCGCGCCAAAGAAGACGGCGCGCGCTTCCTCCCCGCTTTCCACCCTTGCGCGCGCGAGACTGAGCCACCATCGTCGGCTCACTCTCTCACGCTTTCACTCGCACATGCAGCATACGGCGCGCGGTGACGATGTTGTCGCCCTTGGACTTTATATACGGAACATCGCGGCAACGCCGATGGTGACGACGACGACAGAAATGCGCCTGGAGCGTCCATATAATTGCTATCGCAATAAAAATGTGTTTACATCAAAACACATGACAGCTGGTATATACGCGAACGCCACACGTACGGCAGCTTCAGCAAAGCTACTTATACACCACTGAATGTTGACCGACAAAATAGAGCCAGTGGGAGCACCTCTATTCTGCGTAATAAAACACTAAATCTCGACGTTTAATATCACTCAACCGTGCTTCGAGGTATCTGTATAAAGCATGCAAACATCTTAATGGAATAGCGCATGATATATTAAACGGCTTCTTATATTTGACGTGCCCCATTCTTGGGCCACTGGGTATGTGCCACTGGGCCAATCCTCCAGAATGGGTATGTCACACAAGATGGTGTGGGTATATTTGTGTCGTATTTCTCTGTCTATACACACCTGTCATCGCCATTCTTCCCTCGACAAGCATCACACATCGCCTTGTCGCTACGTCGACGACTCAGTGCATCCGCCAGATTTTGTGTTTGCATTTGTGCATAGCTTGTGAACGGCGAAGTGCATAGACAAACATTGTGCGATAATAATGTAGTAGCCCGTGGAGTGAATAAACATAAACATTACATAGATTACACATTGCATAGGATTAAAAAAAAACATTGTAATGTTTGTACGCATCACATTTAGCTGCGCAGAAATTAACCACTTCACTGAAGCTTGGCTTCACATAGATTCCAACATGCGTATTGGATCTGCATATTTTGTATGTTTTGTGCAACTTGCGAAAATCATCGATGACGTTTTGTCCCGCTACGTGATATAAGGATATACGATAAAGTCAATATACAGGGTGTTGCGTGCAACTTGAACCAACGATATTAAAAGAAGTAGTTAACCGCAGTTGGGTGAAACCAACGAAATATGGTTTGTCGTCATGTGGCGCTCCTCAAAATATTTTTTATATTCCGCGTAATTAGTTAATTGAGGCGAATTATTCAAAATTTTTAATATTCACTTTAGGGCCAAGTGCGTTTCGTTACGTCGTAGAGGGTTCAGAAACGACCGATCCAATTTTTTGTAGCAACGTACATGCTGCGTGGTGATTTTTTGTTTCTCGATGCTTAACGAAAGCGCGCGAAATATGAAATAAAACCACGTGACTAGGCTTATGCGGTATCGTACTGCAGCGCTCTCAACCGTGCTTCGAGCGAAAGAACCGTGCGCGCGGTGAGCCTACCGCAATTATCAGGGACTACGGCGCGTCCTTTCCTTGTGAAACAGTCAAAGGTGCTCACGCACTGTGAAGCCGACGCCTAAAGCCGCGGCCGCTCACTTCGCCACGGTCCAAGAAGTGTCGCGGGCGTCGCTCCTGGCCCGCACGTTGCTGTTGGCACGAATCTGTTGACGCCTCGGATGCATGTGCACCCAATGAACGCTTAGGTATAGAGAGAGAGAGAGACGAAGAGGGAAAAACAACGTGCCCTGTTGGCTACCCTAAACGTAGGGATGGTGGAAGGACAGATAAGGAAAAGGAAAGATGAGGAAAATGGTGAAGAGGCAGTCATTTTGAAGTCACTCGCAGAGGAATATTCGCTTACAGTCAGGTTACTGCATGGGCATTCATACAGCCCATGCAGTCACCTTCAAGAAGTGCAATGGGGCTTTTGTGGCTTTGTGAATGCAAGAATGCTTAGGCCAATGGTCCCAGTATACATATTCCTCCGAGAGTGGTCTGTCATCCAAGTGGCTGAGTCTAATACGGGTGTCACACGGCGCACTTTTGATCGCGATCAAGCCCGATCCATATCGAATTTCTCAGTCGTGGTTGGCTCCTTTGCGCAAGCTGCGCGAGGAAGCCGATCGCAGTCGAGAATTTCGACCCGGATCAGCCTTGATCGCGATTAAAAGTGATAGTGTGACACCGGTATTACTTGCAGAACACATCGTTGAGCGTCCAAGGATGCTCTATTGTCTCGTGACACCCCCGCAAAAATTGCACGGCGCACTGTTGGCGATCGAACCCGTTGAACCGTCCTCGGACATGCGCCGTCGTGGACGAGACATTGTCAACGTCGAGCGCCTCAAGACCTATATACTATGACCCACTCATAGTGACGAGCTGTTAGGTCACCGGGTGGCTCCCTTTTCGTTCCCGGGGATAATTGTAGGGAAGGATTGGAACGGTATAGTAGGTCGTCCTCTTCATCGCTTTGCTCGGGAACGCCGATCGTGCTCGGAGTCCGTGCCCCGCCTAGACTGTCGCCGCTGCGCTGCTCCTAGTTCCATTAAATAAACACATTAACATAATAAACAAAAGCAACCGCGGGCATGCACAGAAACGCACGATCTACGAGGTCCCCATAGATACATGACGAAGACTGACGGCACGCCATATTTTGGGCGCCTCATGTTCCCGTGTACGGCGTCGAAGACAGGTCGCAGATACTGGCATGCTGTGGCGTCCGATATTCTTGTTGTTGCTATCCAGTAAAGGTGTGGAGCATACCCAATATGGTGTATTCAGGATTGGCCAAATAATGAACATAGATAGCTCGAACGGGTAAAGCGCACGCGGATAACACGTCCTCTTCCTCTTATCTCTCTCTTCTCTCGAGCCGATTGCCGCTCACACCCGATCTATAATTTTGTTCTTGGACTGTCTCCCTTTGTGGGCACCGTGTTACACCTAAGAAGCATCGTCATTATCATCATAACCAAATGATGGTAATTGGAGCTTGAGGGTTATTATGTACGTGAAATGAATATATGACACAGAACTGATACGAAATAAACATTTCTTCCTGATTCACAGGGGGTCGTTCACTGGAGAACCTACTGAGACGCACAGAGCGATGTTTTGAGGGAATGCGATATTTTTACAGTTGAAATTGAATCGGACAAAGTGGGTAAAGTTGAGAATTGAGAGCTTTGTGTGCAAAAAAGCAAATAATAGGAGGCGCCCAGGCGGAGCAATTGCCGGCATCTCCTGCAATGCTAGATCCGCCGGCAGCCAACAACAAATGCGCCTCCTCCTCCTCTCGCAAATTATACTGAGTAGAAGAGATATCAAAGTGTAGACAAGCAAGATACAACATTTTGCTTTCTTTTTTAGTTTTCTTTTATAGCAGTTTTTAATTCTTCCGGCATCATAAAAGCTTCACGGGTAAATGGTATATAGTAGCCCCCACATATACGGTCATGATTAACGAAATTGAGTCCCTCAAACCCCCAAAGTCCCTTCTTCGCTCGTATATATATATATATATATATATATATATATATATATATAATTTTTTTTTGTTAGATATTTTTTGCCTTTCTGTCAACCCACTAAAGGCAGTGACGCCCTTGCTTGCATGATATACGTATATCGTTTCGCAGCCGCGGGAACGGCAAAATTAGGCCCGCAAGAAAAGCGTGCTACGCCTGAAAACCTAAAGGACGACGGCAATGAATCTATCTATCAGGAGTAAGAGTGGCCGATGCATTTAGGTAATACATTCTCACTACACAAGATGATGTAATGGAACTATGAAAATACACCGTTTCTTATGGGCGAGGGCATATTGTACAATAATTTTTCTTAGTACCTACCGTTGGACCTGAAGTCTGCTCTATTTTTAACGGCTCACAAAATACGAACAGCCTTGACGTTCACAACATTTAAAGCAGGTCAATAAAATTGTGCTCCCCGAAATTGTGCCCATAGAGTATAACGCATATTTATAACATCGCGCTAGAGATGGTGCAATGAAACTGAGAAAAGTTCTGATTGTACACTGGAAAAAAAAAAAAAAGCGGCAGAACTGTTCTTACGACGGACGTCGACGTTAATGCGATTTGCCACCGCCAAAACGCGCCATATATGCGGCGTCGATGCATCCTGCCCCGCGGTTCTCATCGACGCGTTGTGCCACACGCTGTGCCATGAAGTACGCGCGCGGCGCGTGCGTAAATATATATTCACACTGAGTTGTCTAAATATAATTGAGGCGGGTGCGATTCCTCCCAGAACGGAGAAATTTTAGAGGATTTTTGTTGTCATTGAAGAGCGGCGTATGTGACATATTCGTGAGCCAAGTTGGAGGACGGTTGGTTTCGAACCCCCAGCCCGATGGCCATGGAAGTGACCCAAGTTGGCGGGAAAATGGGTTGAGACATAGACAGCCAGCCCCCGGAATGTGCGTCAAGTACCCTAATCGCATTAAAAAAGGCAACGAGAACGTCTTGGCTAATTTCACACCAATATTGGCGTTGCCGTGTTTTTCTACATGTTGTCGGTTATACCTTTTCTACCCGTTAACGCTGCTATCGATCATTTCTTGACATCTTCACAATATTTGCACCGAAACTTAATCAGTTAAGTAAGTTATTTCAACGTTAACTAATTGACCTAATTGGATAACTTATTGCGCACAATGAAAAAAAAGAAAAACAACAAAAAACTCATGACGAGCATCGACAACGTCATCAACACACAGTGAGCGCCGTTCGCGTAAAGCCCTCCGTTATTTTTTAGGGGCGAAGCTCCTTATAGCGGCACCGGTTCCGTCCCCGTCGTCGTAGTAGTAGTGTGTAACCAGTCTGAGGAAAATGAGAAAAAAAATTCCGAAGTTGTGTCTGTTGCGCGGAATCGAACCAGGGACCCCTCGCTTCCGAGCACGCGGCGTTAGCCCACTACGCCACGAAGCGGACATGGACACACGCACCACGATGGCAATAAATACCCAACATTAACGAAAGGCCGCGTTTCTAGCGCGTTTCTAACGCGTTTGTGCTAGCGCGTTACGGCCCGTGTAAGAAGCTGGTGTAAGACGCTGTGGCCTCTCCGCCTTACCTTCAACGCGTTTCGAACGCGCTGCCCAAAGCGGTGGCAAGTCAAGTTCAAGTCGAGGAGCGTTTATGAATACGGGGGGTATACTCTCTCAGCAGTCATGTGATGGCGTCGGCAAACGCGGTGCATGTTCCGGCATGTGTAAATGGCTGCGTAAGACGCTGTGGCCGCTCCCCCTTACTAGAGAGTACTGCACGTTTCTAACGCGTTTGTGCTAGCGTCCCCTTAAGCGGGAGATCCGATGATTCCCTCCGGAGCTTCGCCCACTCATCATCATTCACCCCGTGGATATGCTGTGAATTTTTTTATTCTTGGCGACATTTGGTTGGGGCAACCGGTATAAACGATTATTGGTGCGGTTGTCACAGGGCAGTTTGTGTCCTGCAGTGGACACGATTAGGCTGGTGCTGCTGTTGGTGATGCTTCTAATCACTGTATTCTGTTTCCTCCCCTCTGGAACAGGTCATTGCATTGGTGCTGCTTGCGTTGACAGCGTGCTGCGCTAGCGGCCAAGGCCAGGGCAAGGGCTTGGGCCGCGGCAGAGGCCAGGGTCATGGTCACGGGCAGGGACGAGGCAAGAAGGGCGGACCTGTTGCTGTTGAAGGCCCCCTGGCGTCAGGTCCGCTCCCAGGAAGCGGCGGCGGCGGCGGCGGCCAGTTTCGCGAGTCCGGTGGATTTCGCCAGACTCAGGGCCACCGAGTTGAGGAAGGTTTTGAGCAAACCGATTTCTTCAACCGAGGCCAAGGCAACGGGGCTGCTTTCTTGGGCACCAACGCCGGAGTGCTTGAGTCGGGCCTCTTTCAGCAGGTCAAGGGCAAGTTCAAGATCAAGGGCAAAGTTCGCGGATACACGGCCGCCAGCTCCTTGCAGCAGCAACAGGGATAGTAGCCACGAAAACATCGCCAAAACAGTCCAGCGCCGTACGAGATCTGTCGAAATAATTTTATTAGCGAAGAACGGATGCGAATTCTCCCTTTTCTTTAAAGAAAATGAGTTTCTTAGTGAGTTACCCCACTTTTCCGTATCGGGTATGTGTGTTTCTAGCCCTTTTCAAGGACCGTTCCCGATAAAAAGAGAGAGAGAAAAGCAGTCCGACGCTCATCCTATATACTCCGCTCACGTGAGGGGTGACGCGATAGTGCGGTGACTCTGCCCCATTCTCACTCCCAACTCGCTAAGGAAGACATTGTATTTGATCGACTTCCAACTTTTTTTAGCAGTATCTTGATGTTTGCCGCTGGGTAAGCTAATGGTCTCTAAATGGTCTGATCGAAATACGAGCACGCGCGCACGCACGCACGTATGCAAAACGGCTAAGTAAGACGGTGCAAGTATTTCAACTGCATATGTCTATATCTACAGATTTTAGTGTGGCATATGAACATGTATATGTTACTGCATGGTTGATCCAATCTATGGTTCCAAAAAGCCCAACTTATTATTTTTTAAACGCTGAGTTTGATACTTCACAATGATATTTAAGTGCAGGAAAGAACGTAAAGCGCACAGCACATTTAAGCGGAGTTTCGCAGTCGTTTTCATGCGGCGCGCAAAGGGGAGGGAGCGTTCGGCGGCGAGCTCGGTATCACTCAGCAACGCAGCCTCCGTCCGAGTCCCGAATTTTCCCTTTGAAACGTAACTAATAATTATTGTAAAATAAAAGTTACCTTGCGTTACCTCCTGTGCGCGGTTTCTTTGGCTAGTAATTCGTTGTTTTTATCGCGTCGTGTTTTCCCGGTTCCACGTTGGAGTTAAGCTATAGGAGTCTCTACGTTGCTCTCTCACCGTATACTCTGCGTCGGAACCCCGAAGCGGCCGTATGACCAGAGCGTCGGTGATGAATCAGCACTCATCAGCAAATATAGACCATACGCTACTTCCGAAGGGTCTGAGAAGTCGCTTATATACAGCTTTGCTGTCTATATATCAGTTGTTCAGATTGGCATATCTGCGAAGGATTTTTCGATACTCTGGAGCGAAGTTTCAGTCGTGAATAGCTCAGCAAGCCAATTACTGATTAATTAATAACGATACTAATGAAGTTACTCAAGCAACATTTCATAGATTGGTTCCATCTCTTTTTTGATGTGAATGTATTCGCTATGGCCAGAAATAAAGGTGAACAAATTATGGTATTTCGGCTTTGTGGGGCTAGACTCGGCGCTGACTAGAGCGAGCGACGAGAAAAGAGACATCTTTGATTTCAGGGCCGTGAAACGTTCCTGAGTGTTAAAATCATTTTTGGAGGGAACTCCGTCTCCCACGACGCCGGTCACTTCTTCAGAATTTCTGAGCATGCAGGATCGCTACGAAGGATGACAAAACTGGGTGTTTTGATAACTGCTTAAGTAAGTATGTTGTTGCGTATTTATTTCAATAATACAAATTACGAAGAAAAAGCGAAATATGAAACTACTGTCTCACACCAAGCTAAAACACCAAGCGAATGGAAAAAGGGACTGTAGTCCTGTTTTCATTGTCATGGTGTTTTAGTCTCATGCTTCGCATCAGTGGCACGCTTCGCACCATATGAGAACCATAAAAACAAGCTGTTTAGAAATTAAGCGAGCCCCGCAGGTATGCGGTACACGGCAAACAACTAGTATATTCAAAGCAGGGGTCAGCGGCAAGGGTATGCCGTCAGAAGGGCTTCGAGTGGGTGAATTGTTGAAGCAAAGGCAGAAAGGTTATTAACTGCAGCTGCATGGAGTGTCCGGTGCCGTAGTTAATACGCCACAGATGTTGCGACAAATTGTAAAAAAAAGTCGCAGTATCTCCCGAAAGGCGAAGCATCGATGGCGATAGCAAATAGAAGACAGCTATACGAAGTAAGAATAGTAGCGTTATCGGCCGTATAAACTTGGTAAACATTCGCTTACTAACTAAATTAACAAGCATCGATGGTGTATCGCGCACAAGCATTATTCTTCTTTCGGGGATTTTACGTGCCAAAACCAGTTCTGATTATGAGGCACGCCGTAGTGGAGGGCTCCGGATCGCGCATCTCACTCGATGACCGCGGGAACTCGCTGTCAAAACGCTGGAGTGAGGAAGAGCGGCAGCAGGACCGAGCGAATCGACTTTCGTGCTGCCTCTCGCTTCAAGGCGAAGCGGCGAGAACACAGCGTTTACGAAGTTATCGGCCCTCGGAGCGCCTAGACTCTGTCCGCATCGCAGATCGCTTTCAAGATAGCGCCCGCCATACGCAGCAGCCGCCGGAGTAGAACCCCCTCAGTGCCTTGCGTGCGACGGAAGACGGCGCGCTCCATCCCCACTTGCCCCCCTTGCGCGCGCGCGATTGAGCCGCCATGGTCGGCTCACCCTCACGCGCTTTCACTCGCGCACACAGCATACGGGTCGCGGGGACGATGTAATCGCCCTTGGACTTCATACGGAACATTACGGCGAGGGCGGTAGAAATGCGCCTGGAGTGTCCATTTAGTCCATTTAATTGCTATCGCAATAAAAGGGGGAAAACCACTTCAGCAGATATAGGTTTATTTTCGACAACGCATATATGGGGTGTTCGTGAACTCAGTATACGTACACAACTGGGCACGCGAGTAGAGTTTAGTGTTCGCACCAACATACATGGCAAGACACGGCTAAGTACATTGATGTATTGAGACAGTACGATAAAACTTTGTGCCTATATCCAAACTAGTTCAATCATCGGGCGACCACGACATCATTCGCAGCAGTACCCGTCAAGCGTTCTGCAATAATCACGCATGTAACAGCGAGTCAGATTTTAAACAAAACGTTTGTCGGCTCTCCTTTTTTTCCCCTTAATGCATGTCTGATTTCGCTAGGAAACTTTGGTAATGCAGCACTAACACTCAACTTTTCCTCTGTCTTTCCTGTCAGTAATATATATATATATATATATATATATATATATATATATATATATATATATATATATATGGTGAGTCCCAGGAGTACAGTTCGGACTCTGGACGACCAGCGCTCGGACGAAGCATAAGCCTCGTAGGAAAAAAAAAAAAAAAAGCAAGACAAACATTGCGCTCTTTTCTGTGCGCTTCGTCTAAGCACATATTTCTCAAATATGAACCATGCCGCACCAAACAGCCCAAGTTCAGAATCCGCTTACTAGTGCTGGCAACACTGTCTAAATAAACAAAGATGACTATACGAACATCCAAATTCCCGGCGGCTCTTTCGCTTGGTGCTGTGGTCACGTGTGGTGTGTGTCCAGTGAGCCGCATCAGATATTTTTAAAGACAAAAAGCCTTTCAAGCGAGCCGGAGGTTACATAAAGGAATAAAGGAAGTGTTTTGTGCGTAGCGAGAGGTACAAGAACTTATTCGCGGGGTTGCTCCACTGCTACAGGTACGATATTTTACTGCTTTCGACCTTCATAGCGCACTGCGAGTCGTGTTCTATAGCTGATCACATAGAGCATCTCACAATATATAGGCAGGAACGTCTGCCGTGATTTCAGAAGACAAATACGGATATTTTGCACTGATAAAACAAGGCTAAAAACTGTAAAGTGACATGGTCAGTGTGTCTTGGTATAAAAACAAATCAGAGTTCCGTTTGTGAGTCGGGGTTTCATTTTTCCGGGGGGGGGTGGCTGGGGCCTGACCAGCTTTCCGAACCCCATCCATGTATGCTTAGCTTACCCTATTGCAAAACCCAGTGGCGTAGCCAGGGGGGGGGGTTGGGGGGGTTCAAACCCCCCCCGAAATTTTTGCCCCCCCCCCCCCCCCCCACTTACCCGCCCTTTGTTTTCGTCGCTTCGCGCTGACATAATTCATGAAAACGGTGCTACTATTACAATTTCATTCCTGGGCGCTTCCGTTTGGTTGGTAATTTACAGCGAATCATGTCTGCATATGGAAAAAACTGTCAGGGTGTTTGTCAAGGCTTTGACACTATGTGAAGTTTTGGGCGAGAATGTGGCGGCCGCATTCTGAAGCAACAAATGCGGCAGCCGCATTTTAGATGATGGCGAAAACGCTTGAGGCCCGTTTACTTAGATTTAGGTGCACGTTAACGACCCCAGGTGGTCGAAATCTCCGGTATACATTTCCGCCGCTTCCCTTCAGGTGCCGGTTAGGCCGCGCTCGCGCAGGATCTTTAAGTCTGCGCGAGAAACGTCTCTTGTTTGCGATTGCGCCCCTACGGAAGGCTGGTAATTACTGTTGTGTTGTTGAATCACAAACCAGCAATTACGGAAGGCTGGTAGTTGCTGTTTCAGTTGTGGAATCCCAAACCAGCAATGTACACACGTAGGGGTTGATGACAGCAGTGAAATTCCACCGCCTCGCAATAGAATGCACGAAACAGACAGCCGACAAGCATGAATTACTGCTGTGCGCAGTACAGCGTAAGTAAACTCTTGTTGTAGGCGCTGACAGTTCTCGTCGGAGTTCACGCGTCCTGAGAAATTGATTATGTGCACTATGTACTGAACAATACCGGAGTTCATTCCTGCATCACTAGTACACCAATCAGTCGAGATTCTGTGAGGTACAAAGCCGCTTCCTGTTTGCACCGGCGTAAGTGAAGCAGAAATGAGTTGCACGCACTACTTAAATTGCGTACACATGCCATATCTATGCTGTGCGGTGAAATATTCTGTACAATTCTGAATCTGTTGACGTAAAGGCAAATGACGGCTGCACGCTCCCACACAGCGGAAGACACAGCGGCCCATGCACTTGCCGCAGGAAATGCAACCCTCTCGTATGAGGGAGCAGGGCGACGAAAGCTTCGAAAAAAGAAAAAGCCTGACATGTTTTTAAGTTTTCTAGCGCAAAGACGCAGCGAACAAGCTATTGCTATGGGAGTAGGTATAGCCTGGTCACACGTGCATTTTCACGCGTATAGCCGTCCTTGACTTGTGAAACGCACTTCGCCCCGACGAGGACGACGCCATCTACGCTTAACGGAAATTAACAATTAATGATGTCTTCTCCGATCGCACGGGTCGTCTCAATGATGCGTTTCCGAAGACTGGTCCATTCAATGGCGCGATGAGAGACCGTTGCTCCAAACGCCCACTGTACCTGTCGTACTTACTGTATTTACTGAGCTTACTTTACTGTTTACTTAATTGCTTCACAAGCACACGCACACGCGAGGGGGGGGGGGGGGGGGGTCCCATGTCTTTGATATACATGTATAGAGTGTGCTTAAACTACCGACATTTATTATCGATCACGTGACCTAGAGGGAAGCAGAAGCTTGCCCCCCCCCCCCCCGGTCGGGCCGGTGAACCCCCCCTGAAAAAAATTTCTGGCTACGCTCCTGGCAAAACCCAGTATCCAGTGCCCAGTGCCATGCCTGATTATGGGCCCAGTGTCGCGCGCTGGATACTGGGACGCTGGCAAGGCGCGGCACACTGGGAGGCGCTGGGCGCGGGGTACTGGTGCGAAATGAAGCTCTAGAGCGAGAAATACGTGGTGCCTGGCTACCTTATATATTTTTTCGAATACAGAAAGAAATAGAGAACGTTGTAATGCAATAAAAAAAAGAGAAAAGGAAAACAAAAAAATTTCGAGAGGATTCGAACCTCCGCCCTTCACATCCCAAACCCAATATCTTACCACTAGGCCACGCCGATCCATAGTAACCTGTTCATATTTTGCCGTGTCAACGCGCAAACATAGTTGTAGCTTTGCACAGACGTCTCGCACAGACATGGTAGATGCGATATCGGCTTCAACTAAAACTTACGCCTCTATCAGAACGAAAAAGTTGTTTTCCGTATTGCATAGTATGCCTGGAAGTGCTGCAACACTGATTTGTTTTTGCGATTGGTATATTAACAACGAAAAAAGCCTTAAATGAACCGCCGACCCGGAATGTTGTACGGGCCGTTACTGCCGATTTTGACAGCCGTTTCTTATTCTTCACGCAAAGGTAATGCCACATTTCCATAGCTCGACAATGATTTTCAATCGACACGTTTGTTTAGGCACATATCTCCGTAAGAGAAGCGGTCGGTTAATGTGGCTGACAGCCTTCGGCGAAAGCACATATAGGTATGTTTATAACGTCATATCGGCGCTCATCGCTTGTTATGCTGACACTGTACACACGAAAGAATAGTCTATCTAAAAGCAACCATGGGAAAGCTGAATTACAGAGTGATTTAACCTCGTTAGACTTGTTGATTCCTCAGCTCAGACGGGCCGATTGAGTGTAGACAGACTCAGCGGTTACGGTAGGCCTAACCTTCGCTGGAAGTGAACGATCTCGGCGCGGCTACTAGATGAATGGGAAAATGTTTGTATTTGCGCTTCACAACCTTTTAACTATTATTTTTAGTACACTAGGGAAAGTGGAAGCGCACGAATCACCGCAGCTTTGTTGTCGGTGCGATAATATCAATCAGCGGCAGGCTTCCTGAGGTCCGTTCGAACGCGTCTGAACGGCTGCTCGGTTTCGTGTCGACTGTACAACACTGCGACAACTCGCAGTCATCGATTGCGCACAAATACTAGAAAACGAGGCGTTATCTGCGTTTGCGTAATTTTGTTCACGAATACAGCTATCCGCACAGTCAAAAGGGAAATGTACAAAGCGAAAGTGATCTCAAGTGTCGCTTGTGCATGGGCTAGCATCACGCAACCTTATTCCAAGCTGCAACAGCGCCGACACGAAATAGACATTTATGATCCCAACTTATAGCGCTATATTTAGGACAGGAGTCAGTTCTTTTGGACAGGAGATGCCCATAAAATTGTATCAAGCATTTAATATTCAACAGCGCCTATACTCCGGCAGTGCGGCACAAACGAAACCAGCACAGTCTCCAGTACGAGCCAGCGAGCTCCAGCGCGTGTACAGCGCACACCAGTGCGCCCCAGCGTCATAGCAGTGAAACCAGCGTCTCGTCCAGTGTGACCCAGCACTTCTCCAGCGATCTCACCAGTGCCGCAGTGACTCCCAGTGACTCCCAGCGTGCGCCAGCGTCCCCAGTGCCACCCAGTGTCAAAAACGCGCTGGTTTCACACTGGAACGCACTGGAAGACGCTGGTTTTTGCAATAGGGTATATATAAATATATATATATATATATATATATATATATATATATATATATATATAACCTTTAATAACAGTCACACTGGAAACTTCGTGACCTCGAAAGATTGTTCACTAAAGTGGCGAGCTTATATGAGTATTTGCAAGACCACAGAGTAGGAGACAATTCAGTTTTACAGCCTGAGTCCCCTCGCACCGCCAAGAGACTGAGCCATGCGACAAGCGGATTCAGTTAAACACGTTAGGGAGTTTATTTGTTTTGTGCGCATTACATCGCACAAATATATAGACATCTATGAAAAAGTAATGTAACGCCTTGCAAAAGATTTAATACAAAAGATACAATCAAGAAATATTTTCCTGACGAAAGGTCAGTTATTGAGAACACATAACATATATAAACATTAATTAAATTATGGGGTTTTACGTGCCAAAACCACGATCTGATTATGAGGCACGCCGTAGTGGGGGACTCCGGAAATTTGGACCACCTGGGGTTCTTTAACGTGCACCTAAATCTAAGTACACGGGTGTTTTCGCATTTCGCCTCCATCGAAATGCGGCCGCCGTGTTATATATAACCATTAAACGATATATAACAATTTCTGAACACAACTTATGACTAGAATTATTAGCATAAGTATAATGTGATTCCATAACGCCATAGTTTCATTACATGTCAAAGCATGCCTTATGCCACTGGTTTCGTTTATTTTCCAGAACAAAGGATTATAGAGTAAAAATCATCAGGTGCCCAAATAAATAGCCATATTAACAAATAAATAAATAAGACAGCGATATCTCAAAAGCGCGAAGGGACTCGATAGCAAATATAGGAACAACGTGGATTGTGTATTGAGAGGCAAATGCAGCATATGACGAATAAAAATTAACAAGGATAATGCACAGATAGACTAGGGAGTTTTACAAATAGCGCAACCACGCGTATTTTCTTACCCAAATGCCCTCACTCTTCTTGCGCTGTTATGGACACCATTTTCGTTCCTTTGTATAACTTTGTGTTGTTTTCTAAGCCAGCTGGTTTGCTTTGACTTGTAAGTTGGTGCCTTTCTCTCCTATTAAAGACATCAGTTCGTTGTCTGGTGCGATGATTTCACCATCATTGAAAAAGTGTTCGTTCGGGCACTTAATCTGGAAATGAAGTCGTCGGCAATCTCATTCAAATTGATTTTGCGGGAGAGTTCCTTGTGGGCGTGAAAAAATTGCCAGATGGCTCAAACGGGCTTGTCCAGTCGTCGACCGCAAGTACATTTTCAGTCGCCGAAGGCAAGAAAAGGACCTCTCGGATGTGGTCGACGAGACCGGTATGGCCAACGCAATTTTTTTAGCTTGGCCATTTCCGCCAAAAGGTTTCGCAGGTGTTCGCCCTTGCCCCCCGTAAACATGTGCACGACGTCCCCAAATTTGTGCAATGATGCCGACCTTTGCTGGCTTAAAATGTCAATCAGCATACATCTGTGCAAAATCAGGCGTCTCGGTTCAAAGTTGTCACCGTAGATCTATATATGTTATATATGCTTCGTCTTCCTTCCCTATGGCAAGCTGCTCAATGTGGGACTTATGCTGTCGCATATCAGGTGGATACCTGTTGTTTAACGAAGACAGCACTGTGTCATGTACTTCATAGAACCTCTGGAGGTACATGTCACTCGCTGATGTAAACACGTGAGCTGAGGAACCTTCTTGATAGCGGCGTGGAGTCATCTTTGCCTAACGGCTAGAACACACGGGTCCTCAACTTCTACTTTTTCTGCCTCTGCCATACATATGTGGGTCACGCGCTTTATTTTGGAGTTAATCTGCGCCGAGTTCAAGCTTGGGCCACCCGAGATGGCTGGTCCCTTCGAGTTCGCTGTCTCCCCGCGCGCCTAACTAATGTTTTGTTTCCGCTGGTGCTTATACGTTGGAAAATACGCTTCTTTTTCAGCGTCAGACGGGTTCTGGCGAAGTACCGGTAAGCCAGGTGCCCACTGTTGGTTTTTTCGTTGGTGCTTATGCTGTGTTTGTAGCCGGTGCACATTGCAACGTCCGCAGTCGCGGTAGAAGCGAGCTCGACGCCTGTTTTCTATGTCTCCTTTTATTGCGACAGCAATTGTATCGACACTCCAGACAAATTTTCGCTGTCGTCTTCACCGTGATATTCCGTATAAATTCCAAAAGTCATATGAGTGAGCGACCCATACACTGTGGGTGCGAGAAAAAGCCCGTAACACTAAGCCGAAAAGGATGGCTAAGCCGTATCCAATTGTTGGTAATCATTGGTAGTGCAATGATCAAGGGCGAGCAGGGATGGCTGCTAACTTCATGCGCGCTGCCTTCCTTAGGCTGTTTTTCCGCGCCCCAAATGTTGCAGATCGCATAGCATAAGTTAAGAGATCGACAGGGGTAATTCTAGATCGCTGACAGAGGCCGTGCTGTAGTGGACATAAATATATGCAGATGATGATGATGAATCTACTTTTTGGAGTCGCGGTGAATCGCATGGCGGTACGAACCGTTCGCCCCCGCTGCCGGCGTTCATAATAATGCCAGCGTTGTGATAGCGACTGCTCGTGGTCATACAGCGAGATATTTACAGGTTTACATGGTCCCTTAAGCTGCATTGCACGATGTTTGTTATTTTAATTAGTAAGTAAATGTTACTGCAATTCATCTAGGCGATATAACCAATGAACAGACTCGTGTTAGGGCCTCACTTTTTTTGCCGCAATTTTGACAAGCCTTACAAGGGACCGGGCTATTTTATCTAATTTTTCCAACTACGAGTATGAAATCTGCCGTAAACCTCCGCGATAGTAGTGTACCCTCTATACCTCTATAGTAGTGTACAACTTTAGAAGGCAGTGGAATTTGCCCCTCAAAGGCGGATGCACACGAGCATCCACCAATGGGCCTGCACTCTAGACTGACGTCATGAGCCGGACGACCGGTGACCCCGCCGACGGAGGACATGGCAGCCCGCGCTTCTAGCTGGGCCGAGTCGCGTCAGCGGGACTATTTCTTTAGTTGCGGTGGCAATAGGCTGCTGCGCTTCAGTTATCAGGGCGGTGCGCCTCCTCTGTCTTCTTAAGTTACAACCGACTTTTTATTGCGATAGCAATTATATGGACACTCAAAAGCAGATTTCTGCCGTCGCCGTCGCCGTCGCCGTGAGGTTCCGTATGACGTCATTTGGAGAAGAAATCGTCGCCGCGCGCCGAACGCTGTATGTGCGAGTGAAAGGGTGCGAGGGGCGCGTCTTTCACGGGGAGTGAACGCACGGCGAAGAACAAACGCGCGTTCTGCGCCGTGCTCGCTTAAGGGCTGCGGAAGTAGGCGTCTCTGTTCTCCTTCACAATCACCATGTATGTAGAGCAAACGCGCCTTCTTCCGACGAGCGAGAGGCCGTGGGGGAGGGGGAGGGAAGGGAGGCGACGTTTAGCTGCGGCCGCAGTGCCTATTTATATCAGAGGCTCCGGCAACAGTCACCAACGCCGCACGCATTTTCAGCGAACGCGGGCAAAACGCCGATGGCGTCGACAACAGTTTTGCGTGTTGCCGATGCTGCTGCATGTCCAAGTTTATACAGCTGATAAAGCTAATATCATTACTCCGTATAGCTCTCTACAAGTTTGCTATCGCAATTGATGCTTCGCCTTTCAGGTGAAACTGCGACACTTTTTAGTATAGTTGCGACGCGCGAAAGTACACTGCGCGGGAAAATTCGCAGTGGAGCTCGATCGGAATCGCGCTGAACGCGATTGCTTCTCGGTTGGATATATATATATATATATATATATATATATATATATATATATATATATATATATATATATATATATATATATATATATATATATATATATATATATTTGCTGTCAAGTTGCGGGTGCGGCTCTTACACGGATTTATACGGGAAGAATCTTTTTCGTGTAATTGTCTTATATATGCTTCGCTATCATTATTACTGCTTTGCTTTTCCGGCAAAACTGCAGCCTCTTTTTTTCCTGCCGTGCTTGTAGAAGCTCTGCTGCGCACGACTGCTATTGATTCTGATTTCGAGTGAATCCGGCTTTGCCTCACTTCGGTTACTAATTTAATTATATATATGTATGACCTCTGCGTGCACGTTGCGATGTTTCCATCCCAATAAATGTTGTACATTATCATGAGTGAGTGAGTGAGTGAGTGAGTGAGTGAGTGAGTGAGTGAGTGAGTGAGTGAGTGAAATAACTTTATTGAGGTCCAGAGAAGACGCAGGGGAGACCCCGCGCCACCCGGCTAGTCTTACGTAGGGACCGCCAAGCCGAGCTTGACGGCCCGATCGCGGGCACTCTAGACGGCCAGGGTTTGGTCGAGTTCGGAGCTGCCCAAAAGCGCAGCCAACCTATCCTCGCTGAAGGTGGATCCGATGGCGAGGATAGGTGGGCTGCGCCCACTTATCCCACAACACATGGTTCAATGCTGCCGTTAGTCCACAGGCAGGGCAGTCCGCACTGGGATACCTTTCAGGGTATATAGCGTGAAGAACCGCAAGGTTAGGATACGCACGAGCTTGTAAAAGTCGAAGGGTCACCCGCCCGCGCCCTGCATAAGGCAGGGTGCGGGAGGGGGAATACCCGTCTTGACAGATAATAATGCTTGGTGATCTCATTATACGTCATCAATGGTTACCCGCGGGTTAGGGGGACTGCGGAGGCGGCGCGGTCAGTGAGTCCTCGCGCGGCCTCGTGCGCGCTCTCGTTAGGGTTAGAGGGAGAGCCCTCAGTCGACCCCAAGTGAGCGGGAAACCAAATGAGAGAATGTGGAGAGATACTTTTCAAGCTTTGCAGAATGCGAAGGGCCATATATAGGGGAGACCATCCCAGTTTGGTAGGCCTTATAATGGCCGCCTTAGAATCGCTATAAATTGCCTCTCTGCGACCATCGAGCACAGCCAGCGCGATTGCAACCTGTTCGGCTACTAATGGCTTCGAAGTGCGTACTGTAGCGCAGCAAGTGATCCTGAAATTAGAGTCTACGATGTAGACGGCGAACGCCTCTTGTTGGACATATGCCGCGGCATGCACGAAGCTTGCCTCAATGTGGTTGTTACGGACATGTTCGAGTAGAGCTCTACCCCTGGGTCGACGTCTGTCGACGTTGTGTGCGGGGTGCATATTGCGGGGAATGGGCGTGATGTGCAGTTGAGATCTGATGTCGCTGGGAATCCGCACGGCGTCGGGGCACTGGTCGACAGGGTAGAGGTCCATCTCGTCGAGTATCTTGCGGCCCGCCGGGGTGTCAGACATAGGCGTATTTACCGGGGGGGGGGGCAGGGGGGGGGGGGGGGCACTTGCCCTCCCAATGTCAAAAGTGGGGGGGGGGGGGGGCAAAGTATGCCATTTGCGCCCCCACTTTCGAAAGCGTGCACTTTCGGCTACACACTGGAAAGTCCAACAAAACTTTAGCTGAAGCTAAATTTTATTTCTTAATAGAGTCACCACGTTAATAATGCTTTTTTTTACTACGTATCCCCGGTTTGGGCAGCGAGTATTGTGTCTCCTCGTGACGCGCTGTAGCGGGCGACGCTTGAGATTCGCCATACAGGCTTGCATTGCGCAGAAGTCCTGCCGCTGGACAGTTCCCGCAGTTACAAATTACCGCCTAACCATACTTGAAAAAACAAAACAATGGGCTTGATATATGTAACCTTCGGGCGAGGGTAGAGGTCCAAAAAAGTATTTTAATCAGCGGCGTCCAACAATGGGTGTGCCTTACTGCATGAAATGGTTGGATTATCAAATGCTAGAACTGTTGAATCTCCGTCCATAAATAGTCTACGTAGCGTTGAAGTATAAATATATATCTTATCACCATCAAAAATCTAATCAAACCACTTACAGGTCTAACTGCCGAATTTCTTTGTGTAACCACGACTTATCGTATATTTATTTATTTATTCATGATACCTTAAAGGTCCCAGAACGGGACATTACATGAGGGGTGGGCACATAGAAAAATGGCGGGACAGGTTAGGTGGGGTGACTTGAAAGATGGTCTTCAATATGAGTTTTGAAACGGGAAATGTCGGTGATGAGGGCGATGCCAGTAGGAAGGATATTCCATTCTCGGGCTGTGTGCAGAAAAAAAGAACGCTGATACGGTGATGGAATGGGCGCGTGGTAGATACACAGCATTGGGATGCGTATAACGGGAGAAACGATACGCTGGAATGATGATTTGGTTTCCCGTGGGCAGCGAATGAAAGAACCTAAAAAATAAAAAAAAATAAAAAAGACGAGCACTTTTGCGACGGCAGGTGAGCGAGGGAAGAGACAACCGGGATTTTAAGGCTGAGACACTTGTATTATAGGAGTAGTCAGAGAGAATGAACCATTCAAGGGAATTAATCATATTAACCTGGTGGTTGTCATAGATAGCACTGGCATATTCTAGTTTAGAACGGATTAGCGTTTTATATGCAAGTTCATTTATTCATGATGTCTCAAAGGTCCCAGAACGGGACATTACATGAGGGTCTGCGAGGTGGTATGTTCGTGAAAGTGACCTCGGTCGAACGTGCAGAGCCATTTCAGTGCCAATAGAACACTTAACTGAATTTTTTCTAAAGGCCTGTATCACTTCTGCTTTTATCGATTTCATTTTCAGGCCGTTACTGAATAAGGGCTACCCTACTACTTGTTCCCCGGCAGGAGCAAGAGCAGCAGATATTTTATATTTTCAAAAAATGAAGACCACCTTATTGTGAAGTGTTCCGAAAATTTGAACTGCGGTGGTTGCTTAGGTATACTCGAAAAACCGCTACTGAATAATCGCTTTCCCCCAGTTTTTATGCTTTATACATGGCATTTAGTTGTTGATCCCGGTATCCTCAGTAAACTATGTGGGGCACGGTGTTAATATTTATTCGAAGTACGAAACAATATCCTGAGTGACGAGCGATAAATCTTTTTTTCTGTGTAGGTTCATTGCAAGCCTTTGTAGAAAGTTACATATTGAAGTGTTCCAGGGTGCCATACCACCACTTTCCCCGACTCCTAAAATAATTGCACGAGATATGGACTTGAAATTTCATGAAAATAGGGAGAATTTTAAGCGCAATGCGTTGCGAAAATCTCACTTTCCTGCTTTAAATGCAAGTGTTGCAGATAATTACTAAACCCTTGTTTTTCCATTTTTTCCCGTGCACCATACGGGATGCGTATAGGTTGTTTCTCGGTGTCCTCGGTGAGCTAAACAAGGCATCTTGTTTATATCTGGGGATAATGAAATTGTTTGACGAAGTAAGATGTGTATTGATGAATTACTGCTTTTTATTGCGATAGCAATTATATGGACACTCCAGAGCGGATTTCTGCCGTCGGCGTCGCCGTCGCCGTGAGGTTCCGTATGACATCAGGCGATGAAATCGTTGCCGCGCTCCGGACGCCGTATGTGCGAGTGAAAGGGTGCGAGGGACGCGCACTTTCACGTAGAGCGAACACACGTCGGAGAGCAAACGCGCGTTAGGCGCCGTTCTCCCTGGAGGGCCGCAGAATTAAGCGTCTGTTTCCTCCTTTACAATCATCATATATAGAGGGCTAACGTGACTTTTCCCGTCGCGCGAAAGGCCGTGGAGGGGAGGCGAGGTTTAGCTGCGGCACCAAATGCGTATTTATATAAAAATGTTGCGAGGCGAGAAGGTGGGTAAGATTTCCAACGCAGCTCGACGAGTGTCCCATTCTGATCTCGTCAAAAACCTCCGAGGCGCCCCCAGAGGCACCGGCAACAGTCACCAACGCCGCGCGCGTTCGGTGCGAACGCGGGCAAAACGCATACGGCGTCGACTACAGTTCTGCGCGTTGCCGGTGCTGCTGCATGTCCAAGTTTTTACAGCTGATAAAACTACTATCCTTGCTCCGTATAGCTCTCTACTAATTTGTTATTGCAATTGATGCTTCGCCTTTCGGGGGAAACTGCGACATTCTTTTTAAATTTCCAGCAAGAAGTGCTTTAAAGCATTACACGGGGACAAGGTTTAAAACGGAACACTAATATACGGGTAACTTTTCAAAGTATACGATGTAATTACAGGAAACTGAAACATTTAGTGCAACTGTTCAAAAAAAAAAAAAAAAAACAGCTTCACTAAATATCGGGTAGTAATTCACCAAGTTCGCACACCTCTGCCGTCTTTTTCTTTTTAGTATTGAGAGTAATTTATGTTGATTGTACATCGTTCTCTTTAACCTCGACAGTACGATTACCTTAACTAGTGATACATTTAAGCTGTAGACTTAAACACCAAGTAAAATTCTTTGTTTAATTAGTAAAATTGACTGCACAAATTGGCATATTTTTGTGAGCTCCACTGCTGCGACTGGGTTGGATCAGGGACCTCTGGGAACTCAATGCCATTTGTCCCTGCATCACATATACATTTTATAGCGACAAGAAATCAATGCAAATTCAAATAATGTTTCGGGCCTCGATGGTTCACCATGTGTTTGAGAAATAGGTCTATTGTTACAAATAAAAATGCCTGACAGATGCATTTCCAGGATTTTTCACTTAATATAATAGTAATTAATATATATATATATATATATATATATATATATATATATATATATATATATATATAATATATATATATATATATATATATGGAGAGAGAGAGTCAGATCTGCGGTTTGCCCCCCCCCCCCCCACTCGAAAAATAGTTGGTACGCCTCTGCTGCCAGATAGCCTGAGCAGATGTGAACGCTCTTGCGCCTCTATTATTTCTTCGAGCGTGTTGTGCACTCCGAGCTTTAACAGGTTTTCGGTGTGAGTGCTTACAGGTAAGCCGAGGGCGAGCTTGAAGACCTTTCTGATGAGGGAATTTAACTTGTTCCTCTCTGCAACATGCCAATTATGCATGGATGCCGAGTATGAAAGGTGGCAGAGCACAAAAGCATGTATAATGCGGATGAGATTGTCTTCCTTGATTACCCGGTGCCTGTTGGCGATCCTCCGGATGAGGCCGAGAGCACTCCCCGTCTTGGCGATGATCCTTCTTAGTGCGGCACCATTGGCACCGTTAGACTCGATATACATCCCCAATATTCGGAGCGAGTCCACTCTGGGCACCGGGGACCCGTCACCAGTAAGAAGCCGTATTTCACTTTCGGACGCCGGTTTCCAATCACGATGGCCACCACCTCTGGATCTTTTCTTGTAGAGAAGTAGCTCAGACTTGGATGGAGAACATCTGAGCCCAGTGGGGCGGAGGAAGCGCTCGGTCGCATCGATGGCGCTCTGCATGGCGTCCTCAACTTGGCCGTCACTCCCGCCAGCGCACCAGATGGTGATGTCATCTGCGTAGATGGTATGGTTGATTCCTTGAATCTTGGCGAGCTCCTTGGAAAGCCCGATCATTGCGATGTTGAATAATGTTGGCGAGATGACTGAGCGTGAACCGAGGGTGATTTCTTGCGAGAGGTATCCTTCGATCTTGAGCTTGGCAGATCTCTGGCTAAGGAATGATTGGACGAAGTCGTAGACCCTCTTTCCAAGCCCGAGGCCGGTAATAGTCTGGAGAATGAATTCGTGTGAGATATTGTCGAAAGCCTTCTCCAGGTCTATTCCAAGGATTGCTCTGGTATCTTCCTTGCTGCGGTCGATGATCTGATGCTTTATCAGCTTCATGGCGTCCTGTGTCGAGAGGCCGGCTCTGAAACCAATCATATTGTGGGTGTATATTTCATTGGTCTCGAGGTGCACCGTGAGCCGGCTGAGCAGGGCATGCTCTGCGACTTTACCTACACAGGACGTCAAGGAAATTGGTCTCAGATTGTCGATTCCTGGTGCTTTACCGGGTTTGGGGATGAGTACCGTGCAGGCCGTCTTCCACTGTGTGGGCACATGTCCACTGCGCCAAACTTCATTAATCCTTTCGGTGAGGAAGTCGATCGACTCATCATCGAAATTCTTGAGCATCTTATTAGTGACGCCATCTGGGCCAGGGTCGGATTTGCTGTTCAGGGAGAAGAGGACCTGTCGGATCTCAACCGCAGTGAAATCCGGGTCCAACTCCGGCACATCACACCCCGTGTAGTCTGGGAACTGGGTGGGGGTAGAGCTATCGGCGACTGGCAGATACTTGTTTATGAGCCTGTCGACAATCAACTCGTCCGGGGTAGAGTCTGAAACGAGGTGGATGGCTTGCGCAAGGGATCGTCTCTGGCTGGACCTGGTGCTGCCCTCATCGAGAAGGTGTTTGAGCAGACTCCAGCTCTTGCCGGATCTGAGCTGGCCCTCGACGGATTCGCAGAGCTCCTCCCATTGTTGTTTACACAGGTTCTTGCAGTGCTCTTCGATCTCCCTGTTGACCTCGCAAACCTTCTTGTGGAGCCTCCTGTTATGCTTCTGTCCCTTCCATCTCGTAAGGAGGGCTTGCTTGGCTTCCAGCAGGTGGGCCAACCTGCAGGCGTCGAGGTCAAGGACGACCTCCTTAGTCGCCGCCGCGGCATCATCCCTGATGTCTTTGCACCAACTTTCTAAATCTGTCTCGGCCGTCGGTGCACGCTCCGCTCTGATCTTGCGGAAAACGTCCCAGTCGATCATCTTGAATTTCCTCGTCCTACAGCGGGCAACCGTAGAGGAGACCTCGATGACGTAGTGGTCACTTCCGAGGTCTAGAGCCGTGTTTACCCACTTCACTTCCCCGACGTTCTTGACAAAAGAGAGATAAGTATTTTTTTTCATGAGTCGCTAGCATGACCTACTATAAAGAGAAGCAATGCTGAGACACATATCGTTCACGTGCATTTCACACACCGTTGATAAAAGACTCTGCCGAAGGGGTCACTGAAGTCTGCAGGTCTTTTTCAGTGTCAAAAAAGCGTGCAAAGCAATTTGTAGCGAGTTGAACATACAGCAACATATTCATTCTCTAGACATAGGCTATCCATATCATTAGAAATAATTGTTAGTTGGCTACCTCTTTCTCTTTCAAAATATCATAATGTCACGTAGTAGTGACGCTGAAGTAAACAGTCGTAAAACTGTGTATGACGAAACTTATTCTTTATTGGGCGAACCTGTGCCCACAAAAGCAAGCTACGCTCGAAGCACAACGAAAGCGGCGAACACAGTCGGCGATCGTCGAAATTTGATCAGCGGTGAAACGCGCCGGCTTTTATACATGAGTCATCGAATGTTCCAGATTAATCACTGGTACCCGCAGTGTCTTCCAGAAAGTTCTAGACAATTCGCGTCGGTCATATAATCAGATAACATAAGCGTCGGTGAAAACAGGCAACGGAAAGAAGCATCGATAACGTTCAATAAGCTTCCCATGCAGGCGCGTCCTGCGCCGAGCGATAACGTTTAACATTTGTTAGCCGGTGGAAAGCGGCCACCGGTGAAAGATAAACATGTATACGTATCAATACCATCCCCTTAAAAAAGCATCGTCCCGATGCTACAAACAAATGTGAAATCGAAAACAAAACCACGCGTAATAAAGAAAAAATAAAAATAAAGTAACAAAGTCGGTCGGCGAGGTGGTTCGATCGGCTGTAGAAGTCCGGCTGGCCGTGTCGGCGGTGTTTTGCGTCGCTGACAGTCTCGGCATGTCCTTACGTAATGGGCGACGTCGGCAGAGAGGCGAGGCCAGTAGTATTTTTCTTGTATCCTCGCGAGCGTGCGGGAAAAACCGAGGTGTCCTGCCGTTGGGTCGTCATGGAGAGCTTGCAGAACCTCTGGACGCAATGCTGAGGGTACCACGAGGAGGTAGTTGGCTCGGAGAGGCGAAAAGTTCTTACGGAGAATGTCGTTTTGCAAGAAAAACGACGCCAATCCTCGCCTGAACACCTTGGGCACAATGACGGTCTTGCCTTCGAGGTAGTCTACAAGGCTCCTTAGTTCCGGGTCGGCTCGCTGTTTTTCGGCGAATTCATCTGCACTTACGGGTCCCAAGAAAGTGTCGCCATCCTGGTCGTCCGGCCTGTGGTGGCGGTTCGACGGGGGCGCGAGACAAGCAGTCGGCGTCAGAGTGCTTTCGCCCGGACTCCATCGTGCGAGACGACCTGAAGGATCCTTCAAGTTAGCTAGCCAACACAAGGCGTGGTGGTCGCTCACAACTTTGAAGGGCCTGCCATAGAGGCAAGGGCAAAACTTTGATGTAACCCTGATGATGGCGAGGTACTCCTTTTCGGTTGTGGAATAATTTGTTTCCGCCTTCGACAGCGACCGGCTAGCGTAACTTACAACCCTTTCTAGTCCGTCAGTCCTCTGCACAAGCACGGCGCCGATTCCTACACTGCTTGCGTCGGTGTGCACTTCGGTATCGGCGTTTTCGTAGAAATGTGCAAGTATTGGCGGTGATTGCAGGCGTCGCTTAACTTCTTCAAAAGCTTCGACTTGCGGCGTATCCCACTTCAACTCGACGTCGGCCTTCGTGAGGTACGTCAGTGGCTCAGCCATCCGCGAAAGTCCTTGACGAAGCGCCTGTAATAGGCGCACAGTCCAAGAAATCTACGAACTGCCTTCTTCTCGGCGGGCGGAGGAAAGTTAGCGATGGCCGCAGTTTTCTGTGGATCAGGGCACACTCCAGACCTATTGATGACGTGGCCCAAAAATAAGAGCTCCTCGTATGCGAAGCGGCACTTTTCTGGCTTTAACGTGAGTCCGGAGGTCTTGATTGCTTGAAGAATTGTTTCAAGGCGTCGGAGGTGTTCCTCGAAGCTTGAGGCAAACACAACGACGTCGTTCAAATAGACGAGGCAAGTCTGCCACTTTAAGCCTGCCAGTACTGTATCCATGACACGTTGGAAAGTCGCAGGTGCCGAGCAAAGACCAAACGGCATGACCTTGAACTCGAACAGTCCGTCTGGTGTTATAAAGGCATCCCGGTCCCTCTCGTCGACTTCGATTTGCCAGTAGCCGGTTTTGAGGTCCATCGACCAAAAATACTTTGCGTTGTAGAGTCGATCCAAGGTGTCGTCAATCCGTGGGAGAGGGTATACGTCCTTCTTCGGGACTTTGTTGAGGCGACGATAATCGACACAGAAAAGTAGGGTACCATCCTTCTTCACTAACACCACGGGGGATGCCCACGGACTCTTGGACGGCTGGATGATGTCGTCGCGTAGCATTTCGTCGACTTGTTGCCTTATGGCTTCGCGTTCGCACGCCGAAACTCGGTACGGACTTTGACGGAGTGGGCGGACGTATTCGTCGGTTATGATGCGGTGCTTGGCGACAGGGGTTTGTCGAAATTTGGACGACGACCAGAAGCAGTCCTTGTATTGCAGGAGCAGAGTTTTTGGCTGTTATTTTTTATGCCTAGGAAGGTTCTGATTGACGTCGAAAGTTGGTTCAGGTACTACAGTCGTCGTTGCAGGTGCACTAGAATCCGTGAAGGCGAAAGCACTGCTGGCTTGTACTATTTCGTCGATGTAGGCGACCGTGGTGCCTTTGCTAATGTGTTTGTATTCGGGGCTCAAGTTCGTGAGCATCACTCTTGCGTTCCCTTCACGTATCTCAGCTATGCCTCTAGCGACGCAAATTTCACGGTCGAGCAGTAAGTGATGATCGCCCTCGATGACGCCCTCCATGTCTGGACTCTGCAGGCACTTCGGTACCGACGGAAATCATTACGCTGGAGCGAGGTGGAACGGTGACTTGTTCTAGCACATTCAAGGCATGGTAACTGATGTTTGTATCCGGTGGTATCCCGTTGTACGTTGAAAGTGTTAGCGACTTGGACCTTAGGTCGATGACTGCACCGTGTTGGTTTAGAAAGTCCATGCCTAGGATGACATCCCTGGAGCAGTGCTGCAGGATTACGAAGCTCGCCGGGTAAGTGTGGTTGTTTACCGTGACTGGCGCTGTGCAGATTCCAGCCGGCGTTATTAGGTGGCCTCCCGCTGTCCGGATATCGGGTCCTAGCCAGGCCGTCTTCACCTTCTTTAACTTGGCGGCGAACGCGCCACTGAAGACGGAATAGTCGGCGCCAGTGTCGACGAGAGTGGTGACGTTATGACCATCGATGAGCACGTCTAGATCGGTAGACCGGCGTCTGGCGTTGCGGTTAATTCGTGGCGTCGGATCACGGCTGCGTCGGCTTGCTCTGCTGCTGCTACGTCGCGTCGGAAGGTCTTCTTTCGGCGGCGAAGTGCTGTCAAGGCTGTTGCTAGGTGGCGTGCTGATATCTCGTCGTGATGATTCGCGAATCGTCGTCGTCGTCGGCGGCGGCGGCGGAGGATCTTCGGCATTGCGTCGTACAGCAACCGCACCTCCACCGCTTGCTGCCTTTAGTTTCCCGGGTAAGGGCTGGGAGATCGGCCCCGGGTGGGACCGGTGTACTGACGGCGATGCTGCGAGATGTCTACAAGAGATGTAGCGGCCTGGTGACGGCAAGCGTGAAGGTCGTCGTGGTTGCCATTGGGCTCCGGCGAGGTAGTCGGCGATGTCGCGCGGTCGTTCACCTCGCACTGGACGCGGCGCGTTGACGGCGAACCCTCGTAGGCCCATCTCGCGGTATGGGCATCGGCGGTAGACATGACCGGCTCCCCCGCAGTGATAGCAGAGCGGCCGGGTGGTGGTCGGGGGCGCGCCAAATGTCCGTCTTCCTTTGGTAACTGTGCTGGGCGACGGGCGTGCTGGCGGCGGCGGCGGTGGACGACGGAACTGCGGCGTTACGGGGCCCTGGCGCGAGAGCGGAGGGGGGCCTTGACGACGGGCGACGGCGGCGTAGGTCATCGCTTCCGGCTGGGGTTGCGGCGTTTCGGGAAGTCCCATCGATTGCTGGATTTCCTCCCGCACGATATCGGCGATGGAAGCAACTTGAGGCTGCGACGACGGTAGCAACTTCTGCAGCTCTTCGCGTACTATCGCCCTGATAGTGTCTCGTAGGTCGTGGGAGAGTCCTTGGACTTCGGCGTACTGTGGCGTCGAACGGCGATTGTATTGCCGGTTGCGCATGTCCAGTGCTTCCTCGATCGTCCTAGCCTCTGAGAGAAAGTCTTGGACTGTCGTTGGTGGATTCCGCACCAGTCCGGCGAATAGCTCCTGCTTAACTCCCCGCATGAGCAAGCGAACTTTCTTGTCTTCTGGCATAGCGGGGTCGGCGTGCCGGAATAATCGAGTCATTTCTTCAGTGTACATACCGATGCTCTCATTCGGGAGCTGTACACGGTTTTCCAGCAAGGCTGCAGCTCTTTCTTTACGGACGACGCTCGTGAAGGTGTCCAGGAATGCGGCTCGGAAGAGGTCCCAGGTTGTTAGTGCATGCTCCCTATTCTCGAACCAGGTTCTGGCGCCGTCTTCAAGCGAGAAGTAAACACGGCGCAGCTTGTCGTCGCAGTGCCACTTGTTGAACGTAGCGACGCGATCGTATGCCTCCAACCAGCTTTCGGAGTCTTCACATGGCGAACCGCGGAAAGTCGGCGGCTCCCTGGGTTGTTGCATCACGATTGCATATGTTGGCGCAGGGGCTGTCATGGTAGCTGCTGCCGAGGTCGTGACTTTTGTCCTCTTGGTCTTTTCGGGTAGGGGTTCGTACTCCGGTGGCAGGTTCAATAGCATACGGCTAGCTCGCTGGTCGGGGTAGGCGTCGACGTCTTCTGGGCCGCTATTTTGTAGCGGTGCCTTTAAAGTAATAATGCCTTTTCGCGCTTATCGCGCTTTGTCATTGGTCAGAGCCACGGTCTGCTCGCGTTATCAACGTTGGTATCGTGAGCGGACCGTCGCTCTGACCACTGACAAAGCGCGATAAGCGCGAAAAGGCATTATTACTTTAAAGGCATCGCTACAAAATAGCGGCCCTGGACGGTTTGGGCTTGGCTCACGGCTGGACGGGGCAGTCCGGTACAAGGACATAAAAGCACCTCCACCAGATGTCACGTAGTAGTGACGCTGAAGTAAACAGTCGTAAAACTGCGTATGACGAAACTTATTCTTTATTGGGAGAACCTGGGCCCACAAAAGCAAGCTACGTACGCTCGAAGCACAACGAAAGCGGCGAACACAGTCGTCGATCGTCGAAATCTGATCAGCGGTGAAACGCGCCGGCTTTTATACATGAGTCATCGAATGTTCCAGATTAATCACTGGTACCCGCAGTGTCTTCCAGAAAGTTCTAGACAATTCGCGTCGGTCATATAATCAGATAACATAAGCGTCGGTGAAAACAGGCAACGGAAAGAAGCATCGATAACGTTCAATAAGCTTCCCATGCAGGCGCGTCCTGCGCCGAGCGATAACGTTTAACATTTGTTAGCCGGCGGAAAGCGGCCACCGGTGAAAGATAAACATGTATACGTGTCAATAAATTTTGTCCTGTGTACACATCGAAATATAATGTATGTGCATGGTGTTCACACTGGAAATTAAAATAACATGTTGAAGGGGGGGGGGGGTGAAAAAATGCGGTTGAGGGAGCCGCCGTTGGTGCTTCTAATGCGTTTGTTTTCCTATTGCCAGGATTTTCAGAAATAAAGCGAACTTATGAATAAAAGCCGTGCACATCCGCATCAACAATGATTCAGTTAGCTTTTAGCCCCAATAACCTTTTAAGGGAAAATGTAGAGGCACCTCAAAAGAAACCATAAACGGTTTGGGTAACAGGACTCTGGTACTGACATTTTTGAGGAGCGGGGGGCCTTCGGCATCGCCGGGAGGGGGGACTCCGGAGGGGGCTTGAGTCCCGGAGCCCCCCCCCCCCCCTTCGTAGTCGGCGCCTATGGGGCATGGTGTGTCCATGAACAACGAATATGGTTGGGCAAGGAGAGCGCGCGGCTGGTTCGGGCAGCCATCTTGTATATCCAGCGTTGCTGCAATTTGTAAATACGTATAAATACACCGGCCTTCGCTTGACTATTTCTACCCCGTGGCATTTTGGTGCAGGTGCTCGGTATTCCCAAGAGACCCCGGAGCTCCGCAGCGGTCGTCGCCTCGGTATTAACATCATGGCGGACGCGGGACCTGCGCCAGCGGCGACAACCCCGACCATTGTCCTGGCGTATCCGAAAGATCCAGGAACGTTCGGCGGAACCGATAACGTCGACGTAGAAGATTGCATCGCCATGTATGAGCGTGTGAGTACCTACAACAGGTGGGATGCAACCATAATGCTGGCGAACTTGATGTTCTACTTCCAAGGTACGGCGAGGATGTGGTTTGACAACCACGAAGATGAGCTTACGGACTGGGAAACGTGTAAGCAGAGGCTGAAGGACTTGTTTGGCCGTCCACTCGGGCGGAAGAACTCCGCTAAGAAAGACGTAGCGACTGGTGCGCAAACTTCCACGGAATCGTACGTCGCTTATATCCAGGACGTGCTTGCTCTGTCCCGCCAGGCTGACAGTGAGTGATATGTGCGAGTCGGACAAGGTCGTGCATGTTTTGAAGGGCATCTCTGACGGTGCTTTAAATCTGCTAATGTGTAAGATTTGTGCGACAGTCGGCGATATTATCAAGGAGTGCCAACGCTTTGAGCATGCAAAGAGCCGCCGCACTGAAACGTTGCCATCGTCGTTCGCCCGCTTGCCGAACAGTTTTGACTTCCTCATGCGAAGACAGCAGAATGCGCAGACCATCGACTTCGGAAGACGTGACGCGAATAGACCGATCCCACCAACCGATCTGCGCTTGCGCCGGTTTTCCGGATGTAGCACTGACACCATCTTGGTTGTAGTCAACTGGTCCAACGCCTCCTTTACTAGGCAACCACACCACCGTAGTCCGCGCTCGTTGAGTACTGCCCACGAGCTTCCCAGACATCTCTGTGACTCCACCAGCGAGAAAAATTCGTCATGCATTTTAAGAAATTATATCCGGTGTTCACTGCAGCATGCGAAGCGAACGTTGAAAAGTGCCTGCTGCTCTTTCATTTCGGTTGTTACCCGCTGATTACGCGTTGAGTATCGTATTTGTTCGAGCTTTGCATGTAATACATGCTGATGTATACGCGGTCGTTTTGCGTTACTGTTTCTGCACACGTGCATCTCGGTGACTGCAACGTTTGCTTAGCGACGGACATGATAGGATTTGTATACCTGTTGGAGACAGGTTTGAAATGCGGCGCCGAAACTTTCGTGTCCTAATGATACCTACATGGGTTTCGCGCGCGACTTGCAGACTTCGATAACAGCGATATCTACAAGTTCTTAGGTATATAAGCTTGGCGGCGTTTTTAACAGCGGAGCTGTTTAAGCCGGCCGTTAGTCCGTCCGTCGCGTGCAAAAAATGTGGGCCGATGCTGCCAAAGCATGGTTGGGACTACTTAAGCTTAGTCAGTCATCGATAGCCAATCAATAGCTAATCGATCAATAATCAATAAATTCCGGAAAATTCTGGGGATTACTTGGTAGTGCTTAGCTTAGCCCAAATACGTAGCCAATATATTGCGATAGCCAATCGATAGCCAATCAATAATTGCTAATCAATCAATAATCAATAAATTCCGGGAAATGCTGGGGATGACATGGTAGTGCTTAGCCTAGCCCAAAAGCCAGGAAGAGCTAGGTGCCCATCAGCTCCGCTGTCTCTTTAGCATTGCGCCTCCAGTGCAAGCTACGCAAATTTTTTATTTACATTCAAGCGAATGGTACGCTTGCTGCTTCGAAAACTCGGACTGCTTGGCGTGAGGCGAGCGTCCCATCTTTGGCGCACGTGAATACGGGCCGCTCTACATTATGAGCAGCCGCGATATATTTTCATCAGTGATTCGTACTGGTCGATTAAGCCAGTATCATCGCTGTCGCAGCTAGCGATGGCAGAGACCTCTTGCTCATGTTCGGGTGGCACAGTTGAGCTTCCGGGAACTTCAAGCTGGCAGGTGAAAAAAAAAAAAAAAAAAATAGAGAGAGAGCCATATGTTTCAGTCTTATAACACTCTATTTATTTATTTATTTATTTATTTACAATACCCTCAGGGCCCAAGGGCATTACAGAGGCGAGTTGGTTTTGAGAACACAAAAAAAAAAGGAACATAAACAGCAGTAAATATACATATTATTCCAAATATAAAAGAGGCTCAGAAAAAAAAAAAGGTTAAATTAAAATTACATGGGGTTTTACGTGCTAAAACCACGATCTTATTATGAGGCACGCCGAAGTGGGGGACTCCGGAATAATTTGGTTCACCTGGGGTTCTTTAACGTGCACCTAAATCTAAGTACACGGGTGTTTTCGCATTTCGCTCCCATCCAAATGCGGCCGCTATTCGTCCCCGTGTTTCTTCTCGCGCTGTGTATTACCAGTGCCACCTATTAATTAGGGATGGTCGATCAATTTTTTTATTCGATTAATGATTAATCGTTCATCGTTTTAGCCTTCAATCGATTAACCGCTTTCGATGCAGGGTTTTTCATTGATTAATCGATTAATCGAAATTTTTGCCGGGCAGTTTCAACAAGGCTGAAACGCAGTTAACTACTTTTGTAGGGCCCTGTGTTAATATTTGAGAGGTGGAACCAAGTTTGAAGCACAAGTGTATTATCGTTTGATAAAGGTAATCTTTAGCTTGTTAAAGACTAACTATAGTTGGCACTAGTGGCTTTTGACAAGATAAACAATACATTCTATAAAATGGCACTTAGTCCAGAAGGAAAACAATTCATCGACCCTTCCACTCCGTGAAGATGGTTAACCAGTGAAGCTGAAACGTGCGGCCCGGTATTTATCACTGGGTTAAGCCCTAGGGTTCCTTAAAGTATTTCTCAATTATGAGGTTACACACACATTCGGCTACGATGGAGAGAACGTCACTGACGGTACGCCCGCAGTTCGCCGTTGTCCGTTGCGTTCGATGTCTCGAGTTTGCTCGGTGGCGTGATTAGCAGCACTCGCCCGCCACTGTGGCTTGCGATTCTTCGAAATTAAATTGCTTCAAAAATTAAATCTGTCGGTCACGTAAGACAATGGATGACTCATACCCCCTTAAGCAATGGCTCATAGCGCCATAAACGCGGCCTCCCCATTACGACGACAGAGGAAAAGTTAAATTCTACGCTGGAATGATTAGCGGCTACGCAGCCAGCTATATGGAAGCAGACGATGACGACGACGAACGCGGGAGCAGTGGCACGAGCGCATGCCGAGCGCGAACACGAGCGCATGCCGAGCGCGAACACTAGCGCATCCCGAGGGGCGCCAACGAGCCAGCTGCGGAAGAAGACGACGACGCTCGAGCCAATGCTGATTGTGATAGTTTTGTGTACACAGGCGATTTCGCCTAGCCATATACAGAGGGGAAGCGCTCGGCTCGGCATCACTTTGGAATCGGAAAGACAGTCGACAGTCGCTCTACCCCAGCCGCACAGACACTGCTCGTGGACCGCCATTCCAGTACGATTTCAAAATTCTCGTGCCACTCCTGTAGAACTCTCGAAAACGATTAATCGAACAGGCCTAATCCATTAAGTCGATTAAATGAAAGGTGGACATCGATGAAGATTAATCGTTTTGTGGGATGCCTTTAATCGATTAATCGATTAATCGTTCATCGATATTACCCCAATGAACATCCGACGCAATGAACCTCTTCCCTGAAAAACTAACAGCTGCAGCTCCCGGAGGTGATGCTGCACTGACGACTCGAACTAAAAATCCTCTGCTCACGTTACCGACCCGACAAAAGCTGATGTTATAGTCGACGGCGTAAACATTCCGACGTTGATGGACGCTGGTGCGCAACCTTCTGTGATGAGTGCCCGATTGCCCCGCTCCCTGAACAAAGTCCTCACACCTGCCGCATCACGAACCCTCCGAGTCGCCGATCGAGGTACGCCCACCGTGCTTGGAATGTACACTGCTCGCGTCAGCATCGCAGGGCACCTTACCACTGTTTTGTTTGCAGTTTTGGAACACTGCCCTCACGCTATTATACTAGGATTAGACTTCTTATCATCTCATTCCGCCCTGTTTGACTGCACGTCCGGTGTGATTCAGCTTCAACTGCCCCAGAGCGTCGACATTCAACGTCCACTGCCATAGGACGTCAAATGAGGCGTCAGGCCGTAGCCTTGACAAGCGGTCACAAAGAGCCTCTGCTGCTTCTTTTGCTCCTGCAGCGCAGTAAACTGGTCGTTGAAGCATCCTCGCATGGGCCTAACAGGGCTATAGAAAGGTTGATACCCAATAAAGTTTAGAACTTCTTTAATACTTTCTCATATCCTTTTATGGCTGTCTTGCTGGTCTGGTGCCACTGAGAGAGCTTTGAACTTGTACCAGTTTCTGCAAAGTCGCCTGCACCCTATTCATAGTTCGTAACCAACTTGTCATTAGATTTTACTCTTACTGTCGAACCCGTTGGACACAGTGGTAGCAGTAGGCGTGTTCGGCCTGGAACAATCCTGTTCACCGGCATCATTACCCGGAGGAAGTACAACGCTCGAATGAACAGTCTTCCTGTTCTTCGATTCGAGGATTGCATTGGAAACGTCTTTTACAATGTCCAGAGCGTCGCCGACGTCATCGCAGTTCCTTGCGACCTGGTACTGGTGTTTGATTATTTCAGGTTTGTATTCTGTGGTGTTTGTAAATTCGCATGTCAGGAGTATATAGTCTTTCCTTTCTTCTTCGGGTTTTATGTGCCAAAACCAGTTCTGATTATGAGGCACGCCGTAGCGGAGGGCTCCGGATTAATTTTGACCACCTGGGGTTCTTTAACGGGCACTACAACGCAAGCACACGGGCGTTTTTGCATTTCGCCTCCGTCGAAATGCGGCCGCCATGGCCGGATTCGATCCCGCTACCTCGTGCTCAGCAGGGCAACGCCTTAGCTGACTGAGCCACCCCGACGGGTAGTGTCGACACTGGTAATAGTGCAATCGCAAAAGCGGTAACATTGAAATGGTTTGAGGAGCGGTTCTTTCTGTAATTTATTTTTCATAACGCGGAAATAATGTTCGTTTTTGTGGGGGGAAAAAAAATTTGCGTAGCTTGCACTGGCGGCGCAATGCTAAAGAGGCAGCGGAGCTGATGGGCATCTGGCTAGCCCTGGCTTTTTGGCCAGGCTAAGCACTACCAAGTAATCCCCAGCATTTCCCTGAATTTATTGATTATTGATCGATTATCGATTAGCTATTGATTGGCTATCGATTGGCTCTCACAAGGTATTAGCCACGTATTTGGACAAGGCTAAGCACTACGAAGTCATTGTTGTTGTCAAAAATGTTGAGGGGGAGGGGCGACTGCCCTCCCTGTCCCCCCGGTTCCGGAGTCCCTGTCACTGCATAACATGTGTCATGATGAGAGAGAGAATAACATTTTATTGATTGGACAGGAAAGGGGTGTTGGTAGCGGGTGGGTGGGTCCCTATTCCGAGACTCCACTGGCCAGAGCTGCTCGCCGGGCCTGGTCGAGTAGACCCCTCTGGGTCTCCAGGTCCGCGCCGGCGAGGATGGTCTCCCACTGCTCCCTATTTGTGAATTTGGACCCCAACAGGGGGGAATTGAATTTTGGGGGCCTACTCGTGCATTCCCACGTTACGTGGGCGAGAGTTGGCTTCCCCCAGCACCATGGACAGTGGCCTGGATAGGCCGTAGGCCAAATGGCATGCCACAGCCCGAGGTGCGGGTAGGTATTCGTCTGAATTAGTCTCAAATCCCGGGCATCCGCTCCGCTCAGACTCGGATGGGGCCCCGAGTAAGTTCTGCGTTCCAGACGCTGATGCTCAAGGATGTCGCGTGGAGATGTCAAATGATCGAATCGGGGTTTCTCGGGCTGCACTCCCGCTCGGCAAGCCAATTCTCGAGCGAGAGCATCTGCCCTTTCATTGCCCGCAACCCCCACGTGGCCCGGGCACCAGATGACACTGTGCGTTTCCCGGAGCGTGTGACCTAGTATGCGTAGGGCACATGCCGGTACTCTGCCTTGCATGAACAGGCGACAAGCCACCTGTGAGTCCGTGAGGATCACAGAGGGCTGGCCGGCTGCATCTTTGGCCTTAATTGCCATTGCAACGGCGGCTGTCTCCGCCGTGCCTATGGATTTGCTCCTAATTGTCGCGCTAATTTGGAATTTCGATCGATCCATCGAGCTTGTGGCCACTATTAAATGGCCACCTGGCCCCGGAGCTGCATCTGTGTACAGCGCTTCAGAACAATTTCCAAATCTTTTTTGAAGTTGGTGTGCCCGAGCCTTGCGCCGGCCCTGGTGGTAAAAGGGGCTCATGTTTTTGGGAACTGGGGCCACTATGAGGTTTTCGCGTATCGCTCGAGGTAGAGCCACTAAGTCTTCCTCGCAGTAGTGCGGTCGTACGGGGTAGCCTAATGTTTCTAGCAGCTTTCTCCCGGTTGGGGATAAGTTTAGGCGCTCTCTTTGCGATATTAATACCGCTGCCTTAAGTTCTTCGAAGGTGTTGTGCAACCCCAGTGCACATAGTTTAGCCGTGGAGGTGCTCATAGGGAGTCCGATGGCAGCTTTGTAGGCCGTTCGTATAAGGGCGTCTGTCTGCTCCAGATCCGTTTTACACAACTCCTGGTAAGGGAGGCTGTATGTAATGCGGCTGATGACGAAGGCGTGAACAAGTCTCAAAGTTTCGGCCTCGCTAAAGCCGCTACGATGCTTCGTCACTCTTCGTATAATTCTAGAGATTTGTTTGACTGTCGTTCGGAGAGTTCTGATTGTTTTATCTGCGCCCCTGTTACTTTGAAGGCGAAGGCCGAGTACGCGCATTGTTTGTGCCTCTTTGAGCTCTTCGCCATCGAGCCGGAGCGAGAATTGTGGTTTGTGGTACCCTCTGCCGTGAATTCTGATGAATTCAGATTTCTCCGGCGCGCAAGCCATACCGCCCTTTACTGCAAAGTGGTGTACTGTCTGTATTGCTTCTTGTAGCACGCTTTCTTTGTGCCCCAGGGATCCTTCTGTTACCCAAAGCGTGATATCGTCTGCGTATAGCGCGAATTTTAGGTCTGGTATTTTTTCCAGTTCTTTAGCTAGCCTGTTCATGCCCATATTGAAGAGCAAAGGGGATAATATTGAACCCTGTGGGGTTCCACGATTGGGCATCTCGAGAGTTTCAGATCGGACTTCTCCTAGACCTATTGTGGCTTTTCGGCCCGTTAGGAAGGATCGAATGTAGTTATAGGTTTTTTCTCCGCACGCCGTACTGCTTAGTTCTTGCAGAATTAGGTCGTGTGCTATGGTGTCGAAGGCGCTTTTCAAATCTAATGCCACCACTACGTGTTCTGCTCCTGTTGGGATGTTGGTGATAACCTCGTCATGCAGTCTTAGGAATATGTCTTGCGTGGATAAATGCTGCCTAAAACCGTGCATGCTGTCAGATAGGTAGTCGTTTTCTTCTAGGTGGTTAGTTAATCTATTTAGTATGACTTTTTCAAATAGTTTTCCTAGACATGAAGTGAGAGATATGGGCCGAAGGTTATACAGGCTGCGGGCTTTCCCGGCCTTTGGTATAAGAACTATGGACGCTTCCTTCCATTGCGTCGGTAGTGTTCCCCTGTCCCAAACCTGCCGGTTAAAGTAGTCTGTGAGCTTTTCTAGATGCTCGTCGCTAAGGTTTCGTAGCATTGCGTAAGTTAGTTTGTCTGGACCGGGGGCGGTGTTCCGTCGTGCGGATTGTGCCGCTGCGAATAGTTCGGCCTTTGATATCGGAGCGTCTAGCGTCCCATTTGCGGGGCCATTGTACTTCCGTATGACTGGAGCCATGGTTACCGTGCCGATGTACTTTTCCCGAAGTAAGCTTATGAGGGCTTCGTTCGAGCCCTTGAACTCCTCGGCGAGTGTTATTAGGGTCCTGGTAGTGACCGTTTTTGTATTCTCCGGCTCCAGCATGCTTCGCAGTATTGCCCATGTTTTGGCTGTCGTTAGTGTGCCTCTCATGGAGTCGCAAAACCGGACCCAGTTTTCGGCTTCCAGTTTCCTAGCATAGTCGTTCGCGTTTTCAGTAATTTCAGCTATTTTGATTCTCAGTTTCCGATTTAATCTCTGCCTTTTCCACCGTCTGGTGAGGCCCCTCCTGCAATCCCATAGGTGCAGGAGATGGGTATCAATTACGGGGTTTTCCGTGGTAAGGGTGATTTGTTTAGAGGTGCGGGCGTGAGCCTCCCGAATGTGAGAAACCCACTCTTCCGCGTTATCTAGCCCGTTGTCGGGGAAGGGAATGTTTCGATAAACCGACCAATCCGTGATTGTTACTTTCCCGATGGTGCGTCTGATTTTTGCCGAGTCCATTGATAGGCTGATAATGTAGTGGTCGCTCCCTAAGGTTTCATCGAGATTTTGCCAAATCACACTGTCCGAGTTGAGGGTAAATGTCAAATCGGGGAAAGTATCTCTGCTGACGCTATTTCCAATGCGTGTTGGAGCCATTGGAATCGTTTCTAACTGCAAACCGTATCTCTCTGTCACCTGTAATAGTAGCGCTCCCTTGGTAGTGTCCCGTTTATAACCCCAGGTTGTGTGAGGGGCGTTGAAGTCACCTAAAAATACTAGTCGGTCTTTCCGTTCTAGTGAGGAGATCGTTTCTGCGAGGATATTTTCAAAATCCCCTCCTTTCTCTTTTGGCGGGCTATATATGTTTACTATGATGGTTGTGGCCCTACCTCGTTTGTTGGTATGTATTTTTATAATTTGGTGCTGCATGGCACAGTTTTGTGCGTAGTGGGTACTCGTTGCGACGTCCCTGGCCACCAGTGTTGCCACACGTGGATAATCGGGGTTAAAAATCGTGTAGTATCCGCGTACCTTAACTGGTCTGGTACCGATTTCTTGTAAGCTTATGATATCTGGTTTGATCAAAGCCGCGTTTATAAACTGTTGCATGGCCGCCGCTTTTTTGTTGAAAGTGCGGCAATTCCAGTGCCATAGTTCGAGTCGGTCTGAAGTGCATGTTAGGCTACTCACCATTGTTCTCGCTTTCTGTTGTATTCAGTTGACGCGGCCGTCTGCTCGATGGGGCGCCCGGGCTTCCACTCGTACGTTTACGCACTGTTTGTTTGAAGCTTGAGATTGATTCGTCTACATAGCTTTTAAGGTTTTGGAATTCTGCGTATAACTGCTGTTGGAAATTCTGCATACTTTGCATTTGTTGCGAGATTTGCGCCAGCACGTTTTCTATCGGAGTCTGAGTTTTTGATGCCGGTGCCGGGGATGTCGTTGCCGTGCCCGCTTTTGCGGTGCTTTGAGAAGTGGCAGAATGTTGTTGCTTTAGGGACGCCAACTCTCGTTTGATTTCCTGCAGGCTCTCTCTTAGGAGTTTGTTCTCGGCTATAATTTTTTGATATTCTGGGTTATCTGTTATGGGAACAGCAGGGGTTACCACTCTCGCCCAGCTTACCTTCGATTTGTCGAATTTCTGCGAGTCCTCCACCCTGTGTCCGGGAGTCTCGGGTTTCGGGGCCCTAGAGGATTGGAAGGTGGGAGGATCTGGGTTTTGTCTTCTTGTTGACCTAGATCTGGACCTGGAACTGGATCGTGATCGGGATCTGGACCTGAGTCGATGTCTTGTCTGGGAGTCTGGTTGTGTGTCGGTGAGGGTCGGCCATGAGTTTCGTTCGGCATCTTCGGAGCTGAATTGGTGGCGCGGGCAGTTTTTGCTTTGCTGCGTCTATTCTGGATTGTCGTTGCTTTCCGGTCTTGAGTGAGCGGTTGCTTGTCGGTTTTAGCCTTTTCTTGCATTCGCGGTCTCCCGTCAAATGTCCTTCTCTGCATGCTTTGCATATGGGGGCGCATTCGTGATCAGGTGCTGGGTTCTGCGTTCCGCACGTGTGGCACACCACTATGTCCGGTTGAGGGCATACGTCCGAGCGATGACCTATGTCGTGACATATCTTACATACTTGTGTGGTATTCTTGTAAGGATAGCATGCGAGCTCCCCACCTTTGTAGTAGACGTATCTCGGAGTGATATCTCCGTAAAAGGTGATCACGGCTGTCTTCGTGTCGCCCAGCATGCGCGCGTTAAGTATTTCTACTCCTTGCGTTCGTATTCGGAGATTGGCCTTGAGGGTATCGGGGGGCGTACGTGGTTCGAGGCCATGTATGACCCCCTTATTCGTTCCTTCGCTGGTCGCCACGTATGTGTTTACTGCGTACGCGCGGTCATTCAAGTTCAGTTGAGCGATTCGGCGAATTTTGTCCGCCACTTCTTGGCTTGGCGTTGACACAATAAAAATGTTCGACCCGGGTTTGATTCGGAGTAGGAACTGGTCTCCGCTTACTTGACCATTGCAGGCCGCAGTCACTGCATCCGCTAGTTGCGGGCTGTTGAAGTTTTTGACGGGCAGTCCTTGGTGTGGACGCACAACGATCTTGAAGTCATCTCTGGGAAGAGGGGGCAGTCGCTGATAGTTAGATTTCCGTTTCGGCTTTCCGGGGGCCGGTGTGCTCGACGTGTGGTGAGCCGTCGATGTTCCGGCGTTTTCCGAGTAGCGTTTCTGGTTTTTTGCTTGTGCTAGGGCTTTCTTCTGCCTGAGCGTGAGCACTGTTTGCCAGTCCCCATCCGTCTGCTTGGCGTTTTCCGTCCTGTGGGTTTGCGTCCGAGGCTCGTGCGAGCCGGGAGGGTCGTGCGCGTCAATTTCCTGGCAGTCCATGCTGTCCCGGCTGTTATCCGGAAGCTCAGAAAGCCTGGTGAGTATCGGTGTCATGATGAACTTCAGACCTTACGGAGTAATTATCATTCCTGCTACCGTGCCTGTAGACAACAGTACGTTAGCGTGAATATTCCTGCTGCTTAAAGCATTAGTAACATTAATGCTGGGGCAGAAAACTATAAACGAACCAAACCAAATGAAGCTTAATTACGCGTGCATCACTAAATTATTACAGCGCCTGCCTGAACAAAGTTCACTCCGCAATTTGAAAAGCCAGCAAGATATTTAAAATAAACAAAAATAAAGCAATCGCCGTGAAGAAAGAAGTGGTCCCGAGTGAAGTGATTCGAACAAACCGGTACAGTATCAATCACCTTTTCCCTATGCGGAAGTTTCTTATCCAAGTCTCTATCCGATGCATGCGCATCGTCTGCTTCTTTCGGAAAAAGATGAAATCATCCATCGTCGTCTTTCCACCGCGATGACACGCGTGATAGTACACAAAAGTTTTTTGACATCCGTCTTTTTTTCATTTTCGGGCTTGTACGCGGCCACATCAAGTCGACTATTTGAGAACTACGAGGCATTCCGCGCATGCCGTGATAGGACACCCTCTTTCGCTTCAAGCCATAGGTGATGGCGAGCATTTACTTGGAGTCGCGAATACCCATGAGCACTGGGTATTCCGATGACTACTGAGGCGTCAACAGACAACTCTGTCCACGCCTCAGGTTGGCCTGGCGTCCGCAGACGACGTCTATCCGCCGGGAGGCAGTCCAGTGCTCAGGCAGCTCAGGCCGCTTGGTGCGCAGGGCGCGGCGCTCTGCTTGGCGTCGATTAAGCAACCGCGAACCCATCCTGAAATGATGGGTTCGCGGCACTGAATTATTTCTATCTCGGCTATTAATGGACTAACTTGAAAAACTCTTCTGGTAGAACACTTCTTAGAGGGCACTAACAACTTTCAGCCCCTGGTGAGCGGCCCTCACCAGGTCACAGCAAATTCCGGTACGTGGCCGCTTACATAGAATCGACAGTGATGCAGGCGGCCGGGAATTGACGGCTTGATCACTTACGAAGGTTCTCGTGTCTCGTCGCACAGGAATCTCAAGTTAAAAGTCGGTGTTTTAAACTGTAGTCGCGTTCGCGCGCATTTTCGCGTAACTTCTTTTTTACTCTATAATCAGTCATTTAAAATCCCGTGTTATTCAAGTGCAGGCACGGAATGGATTATCTCTTTATTACGCAGCATCACGCTTGTCTATTAAAACAATATAAAGAATATACAAAGACAGAAATAAACTGTCGTTTGCCTATGTCTCATCGTTGTATTCAGGCGCCTGTGGAAATCGCAGGTCGGTAACATTGAGAACGCCTCTGGGGAAATTCGTGCCTTGGGTAGAGCGGCTCGGTATTCGACGTGGAAAGTTGCCTTTGTGAGTACCGCAGGTTCAACGGTTTTATTCCTAAATTTATATCACCAAGCATGATTTTGTCTGCTCATACCGCTGCGTAGGTGGATGACTCGTGCCAGAGCACATAGTTCGGCGACTAGGGATGTGAGCGCAGTACTTGCGCTGGTCGTAAGCTATAGCCGGTGTTGCACTAACTAGCCTCACGTGCGCGGTTTGTGTATTTCGTGTGATGAGATGCTGCCACCTCTTTGTATTTATTTTTATTTTCTTCTTGGCAAGGCAGCCACAGAATGGCTTGCCGTGGTTGACAGTAATGCAGTATTGGTGGCAGTAATGTTCACCGCTTCACGTTAGGCTTCTTAATCTACGCTGGTCTGGCCGATCGTCCCTGTGGCGGCGATGTGGCGCGCTATCTGTGCACGCTGTGATACATCGACTCGACAAAAATCACCAGGACATCAACTTTTTGTTTGCCGAGCAATATAGGTAACTTACGTGCGTTATTTTGCATCTGAAATTCCTCATAATGTAGCGTGAGTTCATGTGTTGTCTAGTTGGGGTCCATTACCGGCTACGCTTAAAATCGATCGGCTGCTGCTGCATGCATGCATGCATGCATGCATGCAGCAATGCAGCATAGGGGAGCCTGAGGCTGCTTGCGAGAATAGTTTGTGTCTGTCGTCATTTTCGTGCTCGTGATTTGTTAAAGAAAGGTGGTTGCACGGTGTGGTTGCACCTGCCTGCATTCTGCAGCGCTCACGAGTTAGGTCGCGGGATCGAATCCTGGCCGCGGCGGCCGCATTGCGATGGCGAAATGCAAAAACGCCCGTGTGCTCGCGTTGTCGTGCACGTTAAAGAAACCCAGGTGGTCAAAATTAATCCGGAGCCCTCCACTACGTCGTGCCTCATAATCAGAACTGGTTTTGGCACGTAAAATTCCAGAAAGAAGAAAAAAAGAGCTCACGAGTCTTGGGAGCTGCGATTACACTTGCGGATCCGGGGGCACGTAAGCGCTTACAATATAAAACGATGCAGCGACTTCTAATTTTTGCCTTCGAAATGCACCAAAGTGAAATATACTGTGCACAAAAATTGTACAAGCTGCAAATTATGAGTATGTTGTATATCTACATCTTTTGTGTTAGTGCCTTTATTGTGCACACTGCATTGGAGCATTGGCTAAGGCTTTCTGCTGAGCATCTACTGAAGTTCGTGCATACTATGTTTAATCATTGATGGGTTGACATTTTGCTGCACCTTAGAAAGTGCCATTAGGGGCTGTTAGGGGCCCGAGCTGTCGGCGTCTAATGTGTCATGTGTCATGTCACGCTCAGAAAACACAAGCGCAAAACATGCCAGTACCAGTGCGAGACCGGGTAAAATTAAAGTAACTAGATTCAGAATACAGAAATTAGTTAAAATCGCTTCTATCATCAGCAAAGGCTTTGGCTCCATGTGCGTGGTGGTTTGGCTCCATGTACGTGGCGGTTTCCCACCAGTTGTGCCTTACACAGGTGTCAAAATGGATGATTGGTTGCTTAACACAAGATAAACACAAGGGAAACACTGGCTAATCACTGCTCTGCACTTCCCCAGCTTTCACGTTGAGTGGAACTGCATTACCGCCGAGTTTACCGTTGCATGAGCGCCGAGTGTTTTACTTGCGGGTACACTTGCCACTTAGCAAAAATGCTTTGCTCAAGTGACAGTAAACAGCGGCACAGTAAGTGGCCAGGTTACGAAGGAGTGACGCTTGTGCAAATTTTCTCTGATGCCACTTACTGTCTCTTGCGCCAAACTTTTTTTGTCCATATGTAAATTTACCTGAGCATAAGATGCCTGCCTCCTGCATGCAGCCCCTGCTTTTATGATAGTCTTCCTAATATGCTCTCCGTTGAGTCTTGAGGGGGGGGGGGGGGGGGGAGGGCCTTTGGTGTGATTATTCAATGATGTGACTGCATTGATTTATAACATTATGTAGGTTTGAATTATTGCTGTGTGCCTTGAATAGGCTGAGTGTGGTTAAGGATATCTTAATATGGCGACAAGTTGCGTTCAGAAAATGAGGACCACTTTTCCAGACAACATGGTTGATGAATTACCACTTTTTCTTGTAAAAAATTCAAAGATATTGGAGCATAATAGAACTTATAATGAAAAGCAAAGGCTGTTAACATAGATGGTGAGTTGTAAAAGATAGGGAATATGATGCCAGTGCATATGCGGCATGGTTTGGTGCCATTGCATGCGCGCTCACAGCCTAGGTACAGACATGGTGGGACAAGTGACTTCTCTGCACTGGCTTAGTGGCGTCATGCATGTGCTGTGGATGATACTGGAATTGATTATTTGCTATGATTCCCGAATATTGGAAGTGCACCACTGCCTCATCATTGCTGCAAAGAAGTTAGCTTATTGTAATGTTCGCCAAGTAATAAAGGCTATGGAAACAGGTGGCACCTGGGATTGGAGGTGAGCAGTTACTGGTTGTCTTTCTCCAGGTTATGGCATAATGGCATAACTGCATTGTGGATACTTAGATCAGGCAGCTCATTGGCAGGCATAGGATTATTCCAACGTTCCTTGTTACCTAGTCGATGAGAAACTCCTGCACTCCTATACTTCAGCCATGTGCCATGGATAATTCAGACTCAATGGTCAAGCTGTTTTTGATTTCTTGAATGCAAGGGAATACTTAAATGGTTTACTTTTCAAGAGAAACCAATTTTTGTCGTCATTGCAAATGGCCCACAGTTTGTGAAAAACTCGTTTCTACAATTAGTCCTCAACAAATGATGTGGAACATTTCATCCATCATGTTTAGCGCCCACACATTATTCAGAATAAAAATCAGTTGGGAGTCTTAAATTTTGTATGGAGTAAATTGGGGCCTCCATCTGATGTCCCTAGTGGCTTCTCTGGAATCTTTGGTGGCCACTTGGGCTTAACATGTCCTTGATTGGCAAATTTCACCAAGTGTTTTAGGATTTCCTCATGTCTAGCCACAAGTGGAAACTGCAAGAATTTTAGGCAGCGAAATGAATTGGGTTCTTGATGTGCATTTTAGGTTGTGAACAAGATGTTTCAGTTCTCTGGCCGTACCTGCCTTCTCTGGCCGCACCTGCCATGGTGGTGTAGTGGCTTTGGTGTTGCGCTGCTAAGCCTGAGGTTGCAGGATCGAACCCTGACCACGGCGGCCACACTTCGAAGGGGTGAAATGCAAAAACACCCGTGTACTGTACATTGGGTGCACGTTAAAGGTGGTCAAAATTAATCCGGAGTCCTCCACTACGGCGTGCCTCATATTCGTATTGTTACACTGCTATGCACAACATTGAGAAAGACCAGCACGAGCTTGGGGTTGAAGAAGACGATGCTTCAGTGACTGGCCTGCTGTGGACTTGTCATCAATCGTGTAAATATTGTAAATACATTTCCCGTCTTGCTTCTTCCCTCCGCAACATATTTGGTGGAAGTGCTGGGTACTGCTGTGCACAACGGAGCTCCGAAGCGGACGTAGCCTGGCCACTAACAACATGACTATCGCTGGAGCTGGTGCTGGGACAGCCGCCATGCCGACAGAAGCAATCGCTAACACAACGCCGACTGTCATCTTGTCCCAGCCCCACGAACCAGTAACATTTTCCGGCACCGACAGTCTTGATGTTGATGAGTGGCTCCAGATGTACGAGCTCGTCAGTGCCCATGCATACGACCGGCAAGTTTCCTTGTGCAGTCTGTCGTATGCGACGAGTTGGCAAACCTTGGCATTTAGTCTGTCTGTTAAGTCAACCGCTGGGACACCTACGCCTTTCCTATGATACCTTCTTCGCGATGCCAGTACCCCTCACGGCCTTTTCGCAACCCATCGGAATGGCGAACATCTGATGACCGGCCGATTTGTTTCAACTGCCAACGCGTTGGCCACATTTCGCCTCACTGCCACAATAGAGAGACTCTTTATTAGAAAAACAGATTTTTGCCGGCACATATACAACCGCTGGCATGCTACTCTGTGTAGGGATGGGGGATAGGATTAAGAGATTCGAGAGGAGAGTGGGAAAAAAGAGAATAAAAATAAATGAAATGCGCAAGTGGACCTGATACTAATATTTACAGGTGAGATGACAGGTAAATTTAGGCTTTTCTATATGAAATGGTGAATCTTAAAAGCTTTCGGATTAGACCAATTTCTGACAAGGTATTTTAACAATAAATCCAAAGCGTGCCGCTATCTTGAAGTGCAGGTTATGGACCTAAAATGCTGGGTAATGTTCACGGATCATGGCAAATCATGTCCATATGTTGTTAAAAAAGTTGTCTCTTGTTGTGGTACCCGGGGCATTCTAGTAATATGTGCTCTATCGTCTCTAAGTTGCCACAGTTATCGCAGGGGTTAGTGGTACGCCCTATGCGGTGCAGATAATTGTTCGTGTATGCCACGTTCAGTCGAAGACGATGGTACAATGTCTTTAAGTCTTGAGGAAGTGGTCGTGGAATTTTCAATCTCATTTCTGGGTCAATATAACACAGAAAGTTATCTTAGTAAAGCAGCAGCTTGCAGTGGCGGTCTTTTTCTTGATAGGCATATATTTTTGCCATGTTTGAAGCGTCGGCTTTGGTAAAAAATGTTCTTTTGAAATTGCGGTATTGGAGGTCCATTTCGGGCAGACTCATCCGCTTTTTCATTTCCCAAAATACCAGCATGGCCAGGTATCCATTGGAACTTGATGCAATGCCTAGCAATCCTAGCCTTGTGGTTAAGATAAGCAATGTCAAATGCTGCAGGTTGGTTATTACATCAATTGTGCCTGTTCCACATACTTTGTAGGGCTGCTTTTGAATCCATGAAAGTCACCCATGTCTTTAGCGGCTGCTGTCGAAGTTCGTACACAGGGGCCTCCTTAATGCCATATAGCTCTGTTGAAGTAGATGATGTCGTTCGCTCCAGACGAAACGAGAATCGTTGCCCTGTAAAGGGCACAAAAAGTCCACATGATGAGCAATGTGGAGTTGTAGAGCTATCTGTGAAAATGTGCGTTGCGGCTGCATATTCTTTTGTGCGTATATTCCAAAGCTGTCTGATAAGTTGCTGCTCAAGGCATTTTCTTTTTTGCACTGATTCCAGGGATATATGGCACGATTTCCTGTGGTGACAGTGTTCATGGTGAAATGTTTCGTGGCATAATTTGTGACGCCTGAGCAGGAATCGAAATAAATATGCTTCCGACGGTCTGCCAAAAGCTAGATGTGGCACAGGTTCTAGAAATATCCCTTAAAAAGTGGGTCTTCATATGAATGACGTGTCTGAGGTGAATCCGAAGTGTCTCCTGCGATGATAGCACTTCAAGAGGCAGGCATCCAGCTTCTGCTACAGTTCCTGAGTGGGACGACCCCTTCAGAAGGCCAAGACATACTCGAAGGCAGTTCTGTGCTGCCTCAAGTTTTCTATTACTTGTGGGAGACATTTTCTGCAGGATCGGGAGGTAATACCGTAGTGTTCCGTCGACGTAGGCCTTATGGAAGAGCGACATTGATCGACAGTTGCTGCCCCACTGTGATCTGGCTAAAAATTGGAATTAGTGCGACGCCGAGGAAATATTCTCACTCAGTTTTTTCCTTGAGGCGACCATGTGAGGTTCCTATAGATCGTCACTCCAAGAAACCTTTGTGTCGTGACGTATGGAAGGGTACGACCACCCAACGTTAGTGGGTATTTTTCATATGCCTCCGCATGAAATTCGTAGCAATGCTTTTGTCGGGGGACAATTTCAGACCCCTTGGATTTAGGTAGGCTGATATATTTGCCAGCGCTTTCTGGAGACATTGTTGGGTGGTACTGCAGGAACGTGCCGTGCTCCAAATGCAAATCTTGTCCACATACAGTGTGATTCTAACGCCATGGGGCAGGTTTCTTCTCAGATAGATGAGGACTAAATTAAATAATACCGGGCTTAACACAGCTCCTTGTGGCACTCCCTTGTCGACGGCATAAAGGGCTGTGAGGCCATCTGGGGTACACATGAAAAGTTGGCGTCCTTAAAGATAGTCTGCAATCCATGTGTAAAGCCGTCCTCCTAGACGAAGGGTTTCCATAGCGTCAAGTATTGCTTTACGATAGGCCGAGTCATATGCTGCCTAATGTCCAAAATTAATGCAGTAGGTGTATTTCCACTGACCAATTCCTCTTCAATTGACGAGACCAAGACAATATTATCAATTGCAGACCTATTTTGCCGAAAGCCATTCATTTCCTCCGGGTAAACTTTTGTAGTTTCCGGGAACCAATTTAGTCGTTTGGGAATCATTTTTTCGAATAGCTTCCCTACGCAACTAAGCAGAGATATGGGTCTGAAGGAGGCGTAATTTGTTGGCTGCTTCCCTGGCTTTAATATAGGAATAACTTTATTAAGCTTCCATTCTGTAGGAACCTCCCCATTTATCCATGAGGCGCTGTAGTACTCCAGAAGATGTAGACGAGATGTGCGGCATAGATTTGTGAGGGCTTCATAACTCGCACTGTCATGGCCAGGTGATGATCGCAAATTTGTGTCGCCGATTGCTGCCGTGAGCTCTTCAATTGTAAATGTTAATTCTAAGTCGGGAAGGATCGCTCGAGGTGGACTAGGCTGATGACTTGCTATTTGCAGAGAAGGTCGTGCCCCGCTGGAAAGGAGCCTACAGTACTGCTCTGCCACCTCTTTCAGGGATGTGCCCTCATGTAATGACAGGGTGATAAAAGGATAAAGGTGTTGCGGTTCTTTGCGAATGCCTCTGATGACTCTCTAGATTTTGCTCAGTGGTTTTCGTATGTCCAGCGTCCCACAAAAGTCCCTCCACCCTTTTCGGTTCAATTTGGTGAGGTAACGCCGTATATGTCTTTGTGCCCGTTGACAAGTTCTGAGGTCTTCGATATTCTTACTACGTAGAGCCTTCCTTTCAGCATGCCTTCGAATGGCACTTCGAATGATCACTACCCGATCGTAATCTCTCCCCTTCATTTTCAGACGTCGCCCAGAAAAGTGAAACTGAAGTCTGTAGACTGGGAAGCTTACACAGCAGCCATAGACAAAGGGGTCACAGCCTTGATTACGAATGCAGAATTAATACCGACAATAGCCCATTGCCTCAAAGTACCCGCTCTGCCACTAAGCATTGTAATGTACCTACTAACGACTGCCGTAATACCTGGATGTCATCCCAATATCAGCCTGTGTTCCCACCTTACCGCCGCCCACCAGGTACTCGTCTACGACCCACTATTCGCCGTTCTCCGTCCCCATGTACCGGCGCTCTACAGGAAACTGACGGGTGCAGCTCCGAGGGGCGACGCTGCTAGAACGACCCGGACTGCAATTCCTCTACTGAATTTACCGACGGATAGGAATTTACTTGATGTGTACGTAGATCGTGTCCCTGTTACTGCTCTGCTTGATACCGGTGCACACATCCCTGTGATGAGCGACGAGCTTCGTCAACGGCTCACTAAAGTCCTGACACCTGCGGCATCCTGTGTTGTGTGAGTCACTGATGGAAGAACACTGGCCACAATGGGAATGTGTGCAGCTCTCGTTGGTGTTGCTGGCCTCCAAATATGTTTTGTCTTTACTGTTCTTCAAGAGTGTCCCCATTACGTTATTCTAGGCCTTGATTTTCTGTCTGCTCACTTCGCACTTATCGACTGCTCCGCTGGACTTGTTCAACTCTATTTGCCTTGCCCTAACCCTCCTGAGGAAGTTCGCAGCAGACTGTGCTTTGCCGAGCACATTTGACTCGCCCCACAAGCCATGACCTGCATCCTCCTATCTCCAGCTCCACCTGTGCCTGATGGTGACTATGTTGTTTCTCCTATTGCGGACGTGCTCTTTGCCCATCACGTTGCTCTTCCACACACCATCGTCACTATCACCATTAACTCCACCAGCCTTCCTCTCATCAACTTCGGAATTGGTGACCACGTCCTACCACAAGGCATAGCCTTAGATATGCTGTCCTCCTCCCAAGACTGCCAATTATCAGCCTTGACTGCTGATGTTACAGTCGTCTCCCGTTGACTCTTCATCTTCTTTGCCATCTGTCTTTCCCGAGTTCAGAAACATGATTGCTCCCGAACTTCCGCCTTACCACGCTGACCAGCTATGCCACCTGCTTGCCTCGTTCAGTGCCATTTTTTACCTGAATGGTCGCCCTTTAGGCACAACCTCTTTCACGACACAGCGTATTGACACCGGTGAAGCACACCCTATTCACAGGTCACCATACCTGTGTGTCTTTGCATGAACGATAAGTCATTCAAATGGAGGTCGAGAAGATGATCGCTTGAGGTATTGTCGAACCATCATCCAGTCCTTGGGCGTACCCTGTTGTTCTAGTTAAAAAGGACAACACCTGGCGCTTGTGCGTGATTACCGACACCTCAGTAAAATCACCAAGAAAGACGTTTATCCTCTACCACGCATTGATGACACCCTCCACTGCCTCCACGGTGTGAAGTACTTTTCTTCCATTGGCCTTCATTCCGGCTTCTGGCAAATTGCCATCGACGACATGGACCACGAGAAGCCTGCCTTTATAACGCCCGATGGCTTGTACCAGTTCAAAGTCATGCCTGTTGGCTTATGTAATGCTCCAGCTACTTTTTAATGCATGATGGACACGCTCCTGCATGGTCTCAAGTGCTCCATCTGTCTTCATTACTTAGATGACGTCATTGTTTTTGCTCCTACATTTGCCACGCACCTGGAGTGCTTCTCGCTCGTTCTTTCTGCTTTTCGCAATGCTGGTCTTCAACTTAATTAGTCTAAATTTCTCTTTACATGCTGCCAAATTACTATTCTCGGTCATATTGTTGACTCGTCTGGTGTACACTCAGACCTGGACAAAGTTCGTGCCGTAGAGAAGTTTCCCGTGCCAACATGTACTGAAGATGTCCGGAGCTTCGTCGGCCTGTACTCATACCACCGCCGCTTCGAGCACAATTTTGGGGAAGTCGCCCATCCTCTTATTGCTCTTCTGAGGGCGGACATTTTATTTTCTTGGAGCCCTGCACAAGCAGCCACATTCTCGAAGCTTATCTCCACCCATCCTGGCGCACTTTGACCCGTCTGCTCCAACAGAAGTCTGCACTGACGCCAGTGGTCACGGAATCGGTGCCATTTTATGCCAACATCAGCGAGCAGAATTATTCCATCACTGAACGTGAGTGCCTTGCACTTGTCTGGGCAGTAGCGAAATTTTGCCCTTACCTATATGGTTGGCCATTTACAGTCGCCACAGACTACCATGTTCTTTGCTGGCTTTCGTCTCTGAAAGACCCTACCAGTCGCCTAGGTTGCTGGGCGCTACGCCTTCAGGAATACTCGTACACAGCTGCATACAAGTCCGGCCGTTTACACCAATATGCCGACTGCTTGTCCCGCCATCCAGTCGACCCTCCCGATGTTCCTGCGACCGACGCTTCTGTTTCTGTATTTTCGCTATCTGCTTTCGCTGACCTCGCTATTGAACAGCACCGAGGTCCAAACATATGTGATATCATGGACAAGCTCACATCTGGGTCAAGCAATCCCTCCCTTTGCATGTTCTAACTCCAGGACAGCAGTTTACATCGGCGCAGCATGCACCCTAGCGGACCTGAAATGCTGCTTGTCATTCCCCAGCATCTTCGTACCACTGTTCTGTCCCAACTGCACAATGTACCAACTTCTGGTCACCTCAAGGAATCTCGGCCGGGCTTCGGCAGTACCACGACAAGCATAAAACATGACAACACACGGTAGAATAACACGTACAATGTTTATTTCCCCGAGGATTCACTTGGTAGCAAGTTGGTTACGACTGCAACAGTTGCTAGGGTCGATCGTAAGGCGAACAATAGCAGGGCGCGACAAAGGATTGGAACAAGAGGTTTACCTGAGGTCCTTCCTTCGTCATGGCTCGCAGTCTTCCCTCCTCACCAGCGTTCGCCAGCCGTGCCAAATCTTGACCGCCCCACCTTGTTCTTGGCTCAGTCCAATGGGCGCAGGGCTCCGCATACACATCACTGTTACGTTTCCAAATGGTTTCCAAGAGGGTTGCGTCACCGCGAGAAAAGCCGTCTGGCTCCCCGCACGGGAAGAGAGGAAAAAGGCGTCTGCTCTCCTCGCTTCCGTGGCGCACGTAGGAGCGCAGGAAATTATGAACTTTCATAATTCCCACATCCCTCCCCCCCTTAAGACCGAACGCGCCTTTGACTCCAGTGGCGCAAAGTTATGGTGGTCTCGCCACAACTGCAGCCCAGGAAGCAAGCACGCAGCTAGCTAGTAGCCGTCTACCCTTCAGCTTGATCTAGCTAAGGCCACAGCTAGTAACCATCTATTGTAAGCTGTACTCTAGACCTAGACAAGCCAGCTGGTAGCTCAGCTAACCTTGGGAATAGCCACTTTGGGAAGCACTGATGTAGATGCGGTGTAGACATTCAATGTTCAGGCTTGTTTCAGCTTCGCAGGTGCTATAGTTAGCTCTACTTACCATGTTTATCATACTGGATGGTTGAATTCTTATTTTACATGTCCCTACAAAAGCACAAGAAAGGCAACGACCCCAGTAAAATTTTCACTTAGACTGCGGTCAGTGTCTTTCTTGTGCCAAGTTAATTCTCAACGAGATGAGCTTTTGTCAAGCCCCAGACTTCATGTCACTGTAATATTGCACAAATAACAAATTGATAATCATTTAAAGAAGTAATAAATTCAGTGCAACAAAATATGTTTTTTGAATACATAGCACTAGTACTGGAATAGTTACCCAGCGTTCACAAAGAAATGCATTTGTGCTGTATATATTTTTCTCACACCTTCCCTTTCAACTGCAAGACAAAGTGTTTGTCTAAGCTCATACAAGTATAGCATTTGTTGTGATCAAATGGCGTCAGCATTAACCAACTTTAATGGTTACCAAAGTGGGTAATGAAGCATTATTGGAAGTTTCCATACAAAGTATGACATCTGCCACTACGCATGTGTGATAGAAAAAGCGACTCTTCATTATGCCCCTTTATTTTTCTTCTAGGAAGATACAGCTTAAATAAGTGTAGCAGTTCAGCCTAAGCACACACTGAGCGCACATAATACATTGCAGTCCACTCATCTTGTTCAGCCATTCATATCAGAGTACCATGGCTGTAATAGTTCTACATTTGTAGAGTCAGAAAAGGACCATTGTTTTGTGACACTAGTGGATCAATATTAGAATACTGTACCATGCACGCCGGCTGTAGCAGTGTACTTAATAACCATGTCAGTCTGAAATATTGCAAGAAATGCACGATTCTATTTCCCTTGTTTCACAGGTGATGAGTAGATTGCACTGCATGTGCATGTTATGTGCCAGTAGACTTGCACTGGTATGAAAATGCATGGATCGAAATCCAAAGTCACATATGCCATTTCGATGACCGAATACAGCCAATAAAAACCACTATTGCCTGAGGTAAACTACACTCTAAACGGTTGCATGCAGTACTAATGGCAGCAGAACTGAGTTCAAGTGTATGGAGAGTGCATTTTAAGCAAATAAAGCAGCATGCAGAAAGGCTGTTTCCTGTTTCTACACTGACACAACCTTCCATAATGGCTCATAGATGCTTAAGGGAGCAGTAAAAATGGAGTTTATTTCAGAAATACAAGTGGTGATTCAGTATAGTTGTCATGACTATGACTAATAAATTGGGTCCTTAGTGAATGCAACTTCTTTAAGAGAACTTAGAAATATTAATTATCAATGCAACCAAAAATGAAATTGTCTTAGATAAAATGTAAATTCAAATGTTTATAAAATGTGTGCTTTTTTTTTTTAGAGCATCACTAAATGTAGTACACTTAATTTTGATTAATGCAAACAGCACAAAGAACCGGCTAATACTTTGACGGAATTGTGAGCTTAAAAGGCAGCAAAGGTGCATTTACAATGCTCTCTTGAATAGGTCTTTCCAGTAACGACTGTTTTAAAAGACTTATTTTGCCTAAATCATGGCTGCAAAAACTATATCACTGTTACAACACACAAAATTGATTTGTTGATAACTCAAAAGTTATCAATTTAAATTACAGCTGAAATGTGGCTGGCCTACCAAGAAGAGCTCCTTGTGGGCCCTGGCGCCATGTTTTGATTTGGAGGCGCACCGTTTCTGCTAACCTGAAAGGCTTGATTTTCATCCTGGAATACTTTGTTGCAATCTTCTCCTGACAACTGGGACTCCCATGCAGAAAGTTGGTAGATATCACCGGTACTGAAGTTCCTTTGTGCCACTTCACGGAAAATTGCAGCTGCTTACACAGGGATGTACTGGCTCAATGGTTGCTAGTATTCTGAACGAGTTAAAACAAGACATCAACAGTATAAAACAAATTTTAGAACAAGATTATTACTCTCCTTTAAAATCAATCAGTGCACCTAGGAGAAATTCATTAAGGGAGTACTGACTGAAAAATTTTGTGTCCCACTTGGTGCTTTCTTAGGTAGTTGCCGACTCCAAATTGCGACATGGAGCCTTAATTCCTTGAGCAACACAAATAATTACATCAAATTTTATGCAGCTAGTTTAAAATATACTCCAAGTGCATCACAATTTTAGACGTGAAGCAGGAGACTATTCACATCGCCGAAACCATAGTTGGAATTCATGCGCTGTAACAAACAATTCAAGCATGAGCCAATTGGCTCAGTGCAGTAGTTGACGGTACATAATGACCTTGTCACTAAAAGCCGCCTAACTGACCCTTTTTTTGAAATGCAGGGCTACTCTCCCCTGTTATCCTGTTGAATAATCGTCTTTTCGCAGCATGGTCATAGTGTTTGTGTGTGTCATGTTTGCAGATTTTCTTGTAGCGCAAGAAACACACGGGCGTAGAAGAACAAAGACACACACAAGCGCTAACTTCCAACAACGATTTATTTCCGGGATGGACGCCACTTTTATACCTGTACTTTTTTCCCCTCGCTTCACAAGCATGTGTCTACTGACACGGCACATGATATAATCTACTTGCAGACTAATTCAAGGAAACAAAGCACATGGTAAAATGATAAAATGACACACTTGCAGACTAGGCAAAGAAAACTAGTATGTTTAACGCATGAGCAGGAATTCCCACTCCTTCTTGGATAATGACAGGGACGATTTGCTAACATAAGCATCGCCAAACTTTTTAATGTGACTACTTTTAATGGTTAGACGAGTTAATTCGCATTTGCTTCTCCCGATAATAACTGCATCTTTGAAGCGGGGCTCAAGATACAGTTATTATCGGGAGAAGCAAATGCGAATTAACAAGTAGATCATCCAACATAGAAATGTACTTCGCTCCGCCGAGGTTGGAAACTATCTCGTCCACCCTTGGGAAGGGATACGCATCCTTCTTCGTGGCCGTATTCAGCCGCCGGTAGTCCTCACAGAGACGGCAACCCCCATCCTTTTTGGGGACGAGCACGATTGGGAAACCCCTGGCGCTCGTGGACTGCCGGACGATACCAGCATCGAGCAGCTCCTGTAGCGCCGCGTCAATTGCCTCCCGTTTGGCAGGACTGACCGGTCTAGGGTTTGACTTACAAGGCTGCGCGTCGCCCGTCACGATGCGATGCTGGACCAGCAGGAGATCTGCCAGGAGATCGCACCTTTTCTGATCTGGTCTCGGCAAAAATCCGTGCTTGCAAGCCGCTACTACTAAGTGGTCCGTTTCGAGAAAGGAAAGGCTGGCGCTATATTCTGCAGCCACAAGCCGCTGCCAGCGGTTTCGGCAGCTGCATTGCTCTCTTCGAAAATATTCCTCCTTTCCACTTCGGCGAATGCGGGTGTAGCGAAATGCGCGAGCGGCGCCAACGAGTTTTCCCGGTAGCCGCCGTTGCCGAAGTCGATCACAATGCCAGTCTTCACCAAGAAATCTCGTCCAAGGATTACTGGGACCGCGAGGCGAGTCAGGTGAATGAATCGTTGCCTCTGCCGCAACTTGACCCCTCTCCGTTCGAGGCGACCTCGTCTCCGATCATCGATGCACTTGCCCTGGTATCGAGTAGTGCTTTGAAGGTAGTCCCCGCAATTGCGAGATCTATAACAGGGGCAGTCACGTTCGGCGCTCCGACTCAAAAGACTGAATATGCCGCGATTGTGTTTGTCTCGCAAGCTGCTGCCGTGGCGGCTGCTCACCTCGTTTCCCTGCTGGTTAGGGCACTCCCGCGCGATGTGTCCCGTCTGGGCACAGTTGAAACAGCGCACGGTGTTCCGCGCCGTGAGTTGTGGGAAGCGGGGCTGCTCCACCGATCCCCAAGCGTCGGGGTGAGGTCGGCCGTCCGTAATCGCGTTTTGAGCGGGTCTGCTTAGCTGCGTCACTGGTATGCGATCGTCTGATCGGGGTGGCTCAGTCAGCTGCAACTCAGTCAGCATACGGCGCGCGGCGACAATTTTATCGCCCTTGGACTTTATACGGAACCTCACGGCGACACCGACGGCAGAAATCCGGTTGAAGTGTCCATACTATTGCTATCGCAAGAATATAATCTCACTATGAGGGCGGGAGCAGTCTACCTGACTGGAGCAGTATTTTTTCTTTGGGGTGTTGCTACGCTGCGCTCCGCAACACCCCAACGACCGCCGCTTCGCGTCGCCGCCCGGCATCGCGGCTTCCGCCGCGGCACTGGGGCACAAACGCGAGCACTATCCGCTTGTTTACAGCACCACAGTTCACCGAGATCAAAAGCTGTGATGCCACACCACCACTACTGCAAGGATTTCCGCCACTAGAACAAACGCTACAATAATAAAGCGCGGCCGGCGTGGCCAGACACCGTCAGACATTCAACGCGCCCTAAACGATTCGCCCCCTACGCACGTAGGAGCTGCGCTCGGCAAAGTCGGCTGCGCCCGGTCCCGGAGATAAGAGCCACGATCAGTAACTAGCAGCCGACGAGCGGCCGCGCAGACCAGTGCCTCAAAAGTCTCTAAGCGATTATGTCCCTAGGCACCTAGGAGCTCCACGATTTCCATGACAACACGTGCTAAGCGGAAGTCACGTGACCCGTAGTGCTATGCCCCCGCTGTACCTAAACGATTCGCCCCCTACGCACGTAGGAGCTGCGCTCGGCAAAGTCGGCTGCGCCCGGTCCCGGAGATAAGAGAGCCACGATCAGTAACTAGCAGCCAACGAGCGGCCGCGCAGACCAGTGCCTCAAAAGTCCCTAAGCGATTATGTCCCTAGGCACCTAGGAGCTCCACGATTGCCATGACCACACGTGTTAAGCGGAAGTCACGTGACCCGTAGTGCTATGCCCCCGCTGTGCCTACTAGCAATTTTAAAGTCTCGACCCCGGCATCGCAGCGTGCTCGCTGTTCGTGTGCCCGCTGCCGTGCCAAGCGCCGCATGGTTCCAAGGACTCCTATGGAGACGGCGATGGTATTTCGGCTTGCACCCGGCGTGATTCTGTGGCCAGCTTGTTCAGGTCTCTGCAACGTGAACCCCGCAGGTAAACTGCGTAGGATGGCTTTGTCGCTCCGTGTTCGAAGCATTCGGATCAGCGTACTCGAAAAGCTCCTGCATCGCACGGACGCACTCCACCAGCGATTCGTCCGGGGCCTGCATGCGTAGCTCCACCTCCCTCCGCATCTGCAGTCGGTATTCATACCGGAGGAATTCGTCTCTACATAGCCTACGAAACTCGTCCATGGGCCGCATTCTGAAACGTTCCACTTCGGCGATATTTCTTTTTCGCTTTCAGGCGCGCGCTGATTGGCTGGCTGAGCAAAATTGATTTACGTTGGGCTCAACCAGCTAATCAGGGGCGGTATTCTGTAAGAGTCTACCTAGTGGACTGTCCATTTCGCCATTTCTGCGACCGTTAATTCGCTGCAGCTTGACGTGCAGGAAGGTGCCAGCCAGTCTCCTTCCTGCACGTCAAGCTGCAGCGAATCAACGGTCGCCGAAAGGGCCAGTCCACTAGGTAGACTCTTACAGAATACCGCCCCTGCTCTTCCAATTTTGCTAAAACAGCCAATCATCGCGCGCCTGAAAGCGAAAAAGAAATATCGCCGAAGTGGAACGTTTCATAAAACGACCCCATGGTGCTCGCCGTGTGGCCTACCAAACGGTACCACCGGGCGGCCTGGTTGACTAGAGCAACTGGGGGAACTCTCTCCAACACCGCGCTCTCGCGCATGCCAATCGCTTGCTCGTACTGATGCAATGCCAGTAGAAAAAAAAAAAAAAAAAGAATTGCCAGTTCCACGAAATGAAATCTGTCGAAACAGCGGAGCAGAGTCGTTCTGTTTCTTCGATTGGCGTGTATGTGTGATTTTTTTTTTTTTTTTTTTTTCGCTGTGGTAGTCTTCGTTTTAGACCGAAGGAACAACCACATATCCGCTGTTTCGACAGGTTTCACTTCGTGGAACTGGCAGCATTTTATTAGTGAGACATGAGCATCACTGTAAATCCCTCCCATTGTTTGGGTTTTCGCAGGTCTCACGTCCGGTGTTTTTTTTTTTTTTTTTTTTTTTTTGCCTTTTACAAGCACGGCCCTGTGATCGCTGTAGTAGACGGTCAGTGGACGCCGGCCGTGGACGTCCACTGACCGTCTACTACAGCGATCACAGGGCCGTGCTTGTAAAAGGCCGCTCGCGGCGTCCATCGTGCGAAGAGCGGACGGCGCAAACACCCTACCCGGCGCGCGCTCCGATTGGTCAGCTCGCCGGGAGGAGAGGAGCCCTCCCGTGTCACGTGACCTCTCCGGCTCGCTCCTGCGTGACGGCGCACGCTCGTAGGCCTGTTTATAGTCCGACGTTATCGGCGCGCGGGCGAGCGTCGTTTGCGGCCAGTCCCGCTATGCCGGCTGCGAAATGCCATCCATTCTATCATAGAGCTTCTCACTATAACACCTAGAGAGTAATCTGGAGCCACCGTCTATGCGACTTTCTTAAAGGGCGCTGTGCCGTCATGGGAATGATGGGATATGTGTCTGCGAGGCTTGTGTTGGCTGGTGTTGTTCGAGGCTTCGTCTAAAACGTGGATATGGCTACACAAATAACGCATTCTTAAAATAAAATCTACATAAAAGGCTTTCATTCACGCTTATGACATTATCAATGAAGTTTACTCACCTACAATGCAGATTCAACCGAAGAAAAGCAAGAACAGACGACAGGTTGTTCCAAAGCGAGTGAGAATCCTGTCGTCTGCCCTCCAACTTTAGCGGCCAGCAGATACTCTTTACGTTTCATATAATTGTACATCCAATAATAAGTCCTCAACATTAAACAAAACATGTTTTTGTGTAATAATAAAGCTAAAAAAGCTTTTTACGTGCTGTTTCAGCAGGAAATTAATCATTGTGATAGACGTAACGGTGCTAGCCAGGCGCGTCTTCAAGGCGTTCTAGCTCTCCAAGAATGATGCCAATCCGAAGTCACAATATACCAGCATTATTATAGAGTTTCTCACTATATTACCTAGAGGGAAATCTGGCGCTGCTGCGCTGTGGTATCCATGCAACTTGCATAGACGGCGCCAGATTACCCTCTAGGTGTTATAGTGAGAAACTCTTTGGGCATTCCCAAGCCCACAGTGCAGCAGCGCCAGATTTCCTTCTGGGTAATATAGTGAGAAACTCTATGCCCTGTATACTTCAACGCGTGTGCCATCCGCAGCTATCTTCGGAGCATGCGCAGAGCGACCCACAACCCGCGCGCCGCTTTGAACGGCTGTCTGCGACCATTGACGAAGCGGCGTGGGTGCCTTTCTTTCGCGCGCAATGCACTGTGGGTCGGCGCAGTCGGCGTTGCCAACGCGCTCCGATGTCGAGATGGCTCTTGCTTCATCAGCGCGTTGGTCGCAGCCGACTGCGCCGACCCACAATGCATTGCGCGTGAAGAAAGGCACCCACGCCAACGTCTAAGAACGTTGGCCCACGCTGCTTCGCAGACTATTGCAGACAGCCGTTCAAAGCTGCACGCGGGCTCAGGATCATTCTGTGCATGCACCAAAGGTAGCAGCCGACGGCGCGCGTGTCTAAGTGTAGAGGGGATGGCATTACGGCTGGCGCAATGCAACCGGTGTAGCGTGTGACTGGCCGCAGGCGACGCTTGCTCGCGCGCCGATAACGTCGGACTATAAACGGGCCTTTATTAAAACGTTGGCGCTCATCTGATCGCCGTAACCGCTGTACGCCGGTATAGGGGCTCCGATCCGAGGCCCGGGGGAAATCGTGGTTCGCAATGCCTGCTGCAAAGCGCTCGCCAGAACGGGCACGGGGTTTGCCATGTCTGCAGGCATTACAATGCGGTGGGCTCGCTAGGCGTGTGTGCTGTGTGGCCGAAGGCATATTCCATGTGACGGGATGCCTTTCAGGCAACCGCCGAAAATGTCCGACCCGATTGCAGAGGCCCCTGTGTTTACTGGGAACTGGTCACTGTCGGGCTCCGTGGCGGAGAGCCGATGGAATTTCATCCTTTGGTCAGACCGAGTGGGGGCTCAAAGTGGCCAGGGCGGCTGCACCGGCGGCGCGCGCAGTTGCTGTGGGCACGACCTTGTTTGAGTCGAGTAGTGTACACCGAAATTTTCTGACATTCTGGAGATGCGTGCGGCGGAGAGAGGTACTTCGCCGTTCGGAAAGGGCTTCTGGGAAACGCCGCTGTAATCTGCTGTGTTGACGATGTGCATGGAGGGAACCAACATTCCTTGACTGAGGAGAAAAGGTTCAGTGACTTGCCGAAGTATGCTGGCGTGTTGGTGGGGTGCGCGGGGTCGGGCACTCCTGCATTGTCGGGCACTCCTGCACTCCAGTGCCTGTCGAAGCATTCCGGCGTATTCAAAGGCTCACTGGTTGCTGGTGCGGTAGCGCAGTACATGTTTTCACGGTCCACATTTGTGGGTGACGCGGCTGATGCAACGAGGCCTGAGTTTTCCCTGGCCCGACTGTAAATATGGGCCAACTCCATGAGATCGCTAAGTTCGTAATGCGGGTTCGTCACTGTGTTGCGGGAGCCGGCTGCACGATTGCGTCTGCAAACGAGAATTTATGTTGGGCGCCAGTTGTAGTCTCAGGTTCTCTCAAGCCGCCTTTATGGGTAAGGCTTGATGGCCAACTCCCTTTTGCTCGCCTTGTACGGACGGGCCTTCGCCACTACCAGGACAAGCATAAAACATGACACATGGTAGAATAACAAGTACAATGTTTATTGCTCCAGAGGATTCATTTGGTAGCAAGCTGGTTACGACCGCGACGTTTGCCGAGGTCTATCGTAAGGTGAACAGTGGCAGGGCGCAACAAAGGATCGCAGCGAGTTATTTACCTGAGGTCCTTCGACATGGCTCGCAGTCTTCCCTCCCAGCACCTCCTCTATTTTTTTCTGTGCCTGTTGCGTCGCGCCCATTCCCATTGGTGTCCCATCGTGGCTTTGTTGCTCTGACTGACTGCGTGGTGGCGCTAGGCTATTACCTTCTAGGTTACAGGATAGGCTAAAGGTAATGAACCTCCAGAAGTCTAGGTAGTGATCACAAATGTATTAAGCTGTATTTTAGAAGAGAAATGAAAGAAGGTAGGAGGCAAGATGAACAACCAGGTGGGATATTTTACTCAGAAAAGCAGCTGGATATAGCAACCCAACAAATTGAGGAAGTAATTTCAGAGGATACTAAAACAGAATGGACATATGCGAATTTAACAGGGCTATTTGAGCTAGAGCTTGCTAAGGTACAAGTCAGGCCCAAAGGGAACAGAAGACGTAAACCCAAGAGCTGGTAGGATGAGGAGGTTAAGAAGGCCATAGAGAAACGTCAGGAAGCATCCAGGGAACACAGATATTCAAAGCAGAGGGGTGAACCAGAAGCTGATTTCGACAGAAAATGGGATAACTTCTTAAACTGTAGAAGGGAAGCATCCCTTTTGATCAATGAGAAGATTAGAAGAAAGGGGACCCAATGGTTGTCAGAAGTAAACAAAAAGGATAGAAAAGCAGCGAAGAAATTTTGGAAACATTTGAACTAGAGCAGGAGGTTTATAGTTACAGCTCAAGGTGTTCGGTTAGAAGGAGATGAGGCAATGGAACATATAAGAGCAATGATGACAGAAAAATTTAAAGAACGAAACGTAGCATGTGCTCAATCAGGTGAGGATAGACTGGTTAGTGCAGTGGCTCCACTTGAACAAAGCGAGTGGGGAAGGGCGGAGAAGAGGGTTGCTAGTAGCACATCGACAGGTCCTGATGGCATGCCAATTATGTTAATAAAGACATTGGGCCCAAAATATAAGAAAGCATTAAGAGAGGCAGTGAGCCAAATGATAATGGACGGTAAAGCCCCCGACGGGTGGAGACTGAGCAGGATGAGCATGATATATAAGGGAAAGGGGGACAAAGCCGACATAAACAACTACTATCCCATAACAGTGATGTCAGTGGTTTACATGGTGGTGATGCAGATTATAAAGGACAGACTGCAGACATGGGTGGAGGGCGAGGAGGTGCTGGGGGAACTACAAAATGGGTTCCGGAAACAAAGGATTTTAGAAGATAATCTGTTCTTATTGACACAGTGTATTGAAATAGCAGAAAAGGAACACAGGCCTCTATGGCTCGCATTTCTGGATATCAAGGGAACCTATGACAGTGTAATCCAAAAGGATTTGTGGGACTTGCTGGTCACTGTAGATGTCGAAGATGGAGTAAGTAATCTTTTAAAAGATATCTATAAAAGCAACAAGGTGCTTATAAAATGGGAAAAAGGTATCTGAGCCTATAGAGATACAGCAGGGGCTTGAGCAGGGGTGCCCTCTGTCACCTTTGTTGTTCATGCTGTATTTGCAAGGATTACAGAAAAAAATTGGAGAGGAGCAGACTTGGCTTCAACTTTTCCTTTTTTGAGCAAGGAGAATGGATTAAACAGTCATTACCAGGACTGATGTACGCTGATGACATTGTACTTATGGCTACAGCAAGGAAGACTTGCAGGGATTAATGGACATCTGTGGTAAAGAGGGAGATAGCTTAGGTTTGAAGTTTAGTAAAGAAAAATTGGCAGTCATGATTTTTAATTATAATCAGGGCAGCGAGCATAGGATACAGGAGGTTACGCTGGAGGTAGTGGACAAGTACAAATATCTTGGAGTGTGGATAAACAACGGGGCTGAGTACCTAACGGAACATGAAAAATATGTAACGACTAGAGGGGTAGCAGGAATGCAGCTGTGATGAAAAATAGGGCACTGTGGAATTACAATAGGTACGAAGCGGTGAGAGGGATTTGGAAAGGGGTGATTGTCCCTAGGGTTTGACTTTCGGCAATGCAGTCCTGTGCATGAGATCAGAGGTTCGAGCGAGGTTGGAAATTAAGCAGCGAGGGGTAGGTAGGCTTGCTTTGGGAGCACACGGAAATACACTAAATCAGGGGGTACAGGGTGACATGGGATAAATGTCCTTCGAGGGCAGGGAAGCTAGCAGCAAGATTGAATTTGAGAAGCGATGGAGGGAAATGGCGGAAAAGCGGTGGGCAAGGAGAGTTTTCAGTTATTTGTACATGAGAAATGTTGACACAAAATGGAGGAAAATTGTCAATCAAATATTTGGACTGCAGGAGGGGTGCAAACCAAGAAACAGCGGCTAAGAAAAAGGTTAAAGAAACAGAAAGGGGTCTGTGGAAAACAGGGAGAGCAGACGAAATCAGCACTGGGAACATACAGAACTTTCTAGCAAGAAATTGGCAAAGAAAATTTCTATGATAATTCTAGGGGAAGCTCTTTGTTGTTTGAAGCCAGGATGGGAGTATTGCAGACTAAGATGTACCGAGGCAAGTACCAAGGTATAGACACGTTGAAACAGCTGAACACCTGATACTTTTCTGTAAAGGGCTTAACCCTACAGTGCAAAGCAACGGGGCTGATTTTTTCAAAGCATACGTGTTTAGGGACAGTGGAGGCAAAATAGACATTAAGCGGGTAGAAATAACCAAATGGAGGTTATCTGATTGGTGGCTAAAATCAAGGCAAGGGTGAAATTTCACCCTCCACAAAGTACAAAATATGTCAATAGTGACGGCTAGGTGGCGTGTGCCACCGCCAGATTTAAAGGGTTCAGCCTCATCCATCCATCCCCGTGGTGGCAGCTGCGGCACGCGGCACCCGTTGTTAACCTGTGCATTGTTTTTTTTGTTTAGTTTTATTTTATTGAATTATTTATTAATCTTGCTTTTTTTTGGTCTTCAGAGTTTATGAGTCCTCCATATTAGTGTATGAGAGCATAGTGCGGAAAGAAGCATTAAAAAACGTGTTTGTTCCATTAAGTCCTGTGCTGATGGTGAGAGCCCGAGTTAAAGGGTCCCTGAAACAGTTCGGACAAATTTTGTCGACGCGTACGGTACAGCTACACTAAAACATTCGCGTCACAATTTAAGTGAAGCGTCTCATATTAAGAGAGCTACGGATGATTACAAGTTACCCTTTTCCCTAGCTGTGCATTTTCAACTCAACTCGTTTGCCAAGTGATCGGGGCTAAGCTCCGTGTTTACTGGCTCTACGTCATGATGTGATGTGATGCTGTCTACTTCCGGTTGTCTTGGAGCCAGCGTGCGAAGGCTCTCCAACCTCTCCGCTAGCCGCCTGGCCATTGATTTGTAGCGAGAGCAATCCACGCAGCGTGCGTTGCAAGCGTTCTGTCACAGCGCCGAGCGTGTCCGGTATCCCGGTAACCACAGGCGAGCTGGGCCAGCTGGGCATTTTGATGGATAGGCAGAGGCATAAACTAAAGCCCCTCCTTACTACTGCTGTGATGAAGGAGCTTCGCAGACGTACGTGAGCGGCCTGATCGGCATGCACGGTTCAGCCATCTGGTGTCGCAGAGCTTAACCAGCCAAATGCAGAGCTAATATTACTGTAACCAAGTGTAAAAAAAATTTAAACATCTAAAAAGACTGTGTTCAAGATTACACTCCTGCCGAAAATTTGTGCCAGCAGCAAAGTAGAATACACTTGGTTACTGCTTATTAGCTCTGTGTTTGGTTGAGCTTTGTGCCATAGAGAAATAAATTCAACTTGTGCCGCCAGGTGGCTGCACCGTGCAAGCATTTGCACCTCCGTGCATCGCTTAAAAGGCCCAGTGCACTTGCGCTTGCGTTTACTCGAATACCGGACTTGCTAAACTCTATTGTGGTAGTAATCCTTTGGCGTGAAGTGACGGCCGCAAACGCGTAGATGCTGGCGCCGTTTGGATACCGACAGATCGATGTGCTGCAGCCACTCCGCTCGTCTGCTGCTTTATAGAGGGGCACGATGTCACTGCTTGACATGTCGCGGATCGCTACATTTGCAGCCCACAACGCAAGGGCGAACCATGTTGCTCGCGAAAAGAAAGAACGAGACCAACACTGACCGTGCAGCTCTCGTGAACACGGAGCACGTTGAAACACAAGCAGACAACACTTGCTGTGGGCCGGAAGCGCTTTTAGTGTAGTGATACATGTCCTTGTGCATTCTTTCTGTTACTTTCGTTTTATAGAAACAAATGAACTAACATCTACCATATCTTCTGGTTTATAAGACGCATTTTTCTTTTCTGAATTTTTCGTCGGTGCTTATATACGTTTTTTTTTCCCCGGAAAAACTGCCGTCAAAATCGGATTCGATGTTATGCCCACGCGAAGCGCGCTGGTTGACTTAATTGCTATGGGTTTTGTGCGCGCTATCGAGGTATTGGGTTCTTCTCGTGATCGAGTTCCCGAGTGCTGTGCGAGAAGGACAGAGCAGCAACGCAAGCGGCGGCAGGCCGACCACGAGTCGACCGACCCCGAAGTCGTCGCATCTGCAGATCGCTGTAAGATACGGCGCGCCACAGCGCAAACTACGCAGTTGCTACCAGAGTACAAGCCCCCCCTTTCTTCCCGTGCTGCCTTCCCGCTTTCCTCCCTTGTGCGCAATTCGGCTCACGGTCGCATGCGTTCACTCGCACATACAGCATACGGCCACGGGGATGATGTTATCGCCCTTGGAATTTAATTGGAATTAATCTCGATGGACGGATAATCGCGGGCTACCACGACGGCAGAAATGCGCCTGGAGTGTCTGTATCATCGCTATCGCAATTATATAAGAAATATATGGTACCCATACGCTTGCGCGTGACCTGCGTTCACGGATTGAAACGTCACAAATTTTTTTTAATATCTCTTACCGAACGAATAGGTGCGTCCTATACACCGGTGCGACTTATATACATTTTTTTTTTGTGTGGAAAAACTGCCATTTTGAGGGGTGTGCGTCTTATACAAAGGTGCAACTTATAGATCCGAAAATACGGTAAACTATTATGAACATTTGTTCACCATAATGTTGGAAAAATGATCGATGATGCGTCCTGGGCATCCAATCGGAAAGCTCGCCCTACTGATGTCATATGGTCAGATCGCGTCTCTTGGTCAGGAGCAGCCGAAATCTCAGCTGATTGGCGTGCTGTGAGCAGTTGCGATGTACCTTTTTAAAACCTTATAATAAATTACACGGTTTACGGGGAGCGCTTAGATGCATCAATTAATAATCAGAAGGACCCACTGTAATGACTCAGTACGTTTATACAAAATCGTCAAAATCACTTCAGGGTCCCTTTAAGAATAAATTGAATGCACAGGGTAAAGTGAGAAAGCAAAATATAATTTAATAATATAGGAATAAGAGACTTGTGAAACAAACATGTATGAACCACTAAAACTAAACAAGCATGCAGGCAGATCAGTTCAGTGTCGAAGGTGGCGTGTACAAGCGACAAGTGCGTTATCGTTTAGCCATCAAAGCTTTAAATATTTGCGAGACAGGCTTGTTTTCATAAAGCCTGGCTACTGCTTTATTGTCAGTGAAGTCAACGGCATAGTTTGTGAAAAACGGCTTCATGAATTTCTTACATACAAGTTCTACAAGTCTGCGCCTGTGGCCTTGATCACAACGGTCACAGAGCAGTACTGGCAAGGCAACAATAACGTCTACACTGTAGATCAAACACGTCTCCAAGGGCTTCTGCAGGGATACGCGGTCTGAAAGCATTCTGTCCACAAACCTCTTCCAAGGCATGCAGAACACGCACCAGCTCTTGAGTGGGGTAGCACAAACCTCCTCTGTCCTGGTGTGAGATCAAGCCGTCCATCGCGCTAGAACTGCTCCTTGTGCTTTTGCGACCAGCGACACGCAGTGTTCACACTCAGTCTTCTCGCTCACAACGGGGGATATATATCCTGCAACGAGGGAAATCGCTGCAATGTCTGGTGTTGGAAGAAAAGGTTGACGAACTGCACAGTTCACGCAGTGTCTGCTGCGCTAATTTCACTGCTGCGTGCGCATTTTTTGTGGATGGCTGTCTGTCTTGCTGCTCCTAATAATGCTGCTTGACGAAAAGAATGAGCTTGAAGTTTGTACATTACTGGTGTGCGAAGTCCAGCATGTCATTCCAGCCGACATCCAGCATGTCATTGCAGCCAGCACTGCGCCGAAGGGTCCCAAAGAGCAACTCTATGGGGTCGCTCAAAAATTTTCGCGTCAGTACAAACTTGAATTCTCTCCTATAAAAACCTAATGCATTGAATGTTAGACACAGTTGTAAATACAAGGGCGTGGTACGTTTCTTTCGTCGGGAAGTTCTGCAGTCCACTTGCCAATTTCAAGTCTTCAACATATTCTAAGAAAACAAGCTCCAGCCAGTGAAGTCTAGAGTCCTCCGGATCAGAGAACTGCTTGGAGTCCGGGTGATTTTGGTAAATATGTAGCTGGCAATTGCTGACATCCATAAGGACGAACCATTGGCATATGTTCTTCATGAACTCTACAGTTGGTCCGACGCTCGCAAACTTGAGTCGCATTGTATGCCCTGCATGGTCCTTCATGAAGGACAAAGCAGCTGTTTCCGCCTCGCAACAATATATATAAATAAACATGCTTCTATTAAAGTTAGGCGTGCTCATGTAGTAAATATTTTGCATCACTAAATTAAAATGGTTTGATGTTCCTGATATGTCTGTATGGGCTTGGTTCTTTATTATGTCTCTTGTTCCTTTGCCAGGCTATTAAAAAAGCAATACCTTATTATTTTGCATGTTAATACTGAAACGCCTTTACACTTGGCCTGTCCTCGCTCATTTGTTGCAAGTCATCTGTGAAGTTGCTGAAGATCATCTACAAACTGCAGATTGCTGCGTTATTCTTTGTTGATCCTTACGACTAATCATTCCCATTCTAACATCATAAATACTTACTGCAGTACTTCTTGGTTTCATTATAGATTTTGTATTCGACAATGTTTTATTACCTCATTTGAGCCAGGCATTGGTATTTGAGTATTGCTGTGACACAATAAGATGGCACGGTTGCATCTCCATACATTACGTTATCATAGTGGTGTGCAGCCTGCATATAGAGAAACAGAAGTGAGGACAGCTGTGAAGGCTTTTGTGTGTCACTCACTGGGAACAAGGGAGAGCTGCGAGGTTAGTGGGATTCTGTGTCACTCGGTGGACACTTCTGCATTTGGTGCATGCTAATTGCACCATGCAGGTACAACTGGCATTTCTTTTTCTTTCTGTCCCACGAAAGGTATTTATTACGAGGTATTTCTATATTGTAATAATGAATAAATAAAGAAAGAACAACATTACCTTCTCTCTTTCCGACCCTCCGCTGGCATGGATCATTTGCCCGGCACAAGGCTTTGTCATGTGGGGGTGTATGGGGGACTTGAAATGTGGAGGTTTCCACAAAGTTGAGCAGCGAATGACCTCAGGGAATTGTGAAAATGTAATCTAGAAGTGGACATGTATCATGAGTGAGGGGCTATAGTTTTAGTGTGATTTTTGCTCCTTCTTTCCTGTATTTTTTTTTTTTCAATTAAAAAAAAAACATTTTGTGTAGCGTAGAACAATGTCTTAGCATGTTTAAACAATTTTTCTACTTGTGTACTTTCAGAGATGTCTCAGTTCGGAGGTGCTGGCAAAAATCCACCATGGATGAGGGCCACTGGTGAGCTTTGTTAGCCTACAATTGTCCACGCTTGCCTTAGCTTTTCCTTCTTTCGCTTTTTGTAGAAGCTTGAGATGTAGATTGAGCCTGTTGCATTAATTATTTGCACATTGTGAATCTTGATGATGCCTCAGATCCCATGGGAGGGTTGAGGTTCTAAATATCTTATGTTGAATTCCAATGGCGGAGCCGGAGCAGCCAACGGGCTCCGCGAGCGAGCACTCGACTCTGGCGTAGAGCAACGCCTCCAAATCCGCGAGTGGAACACAACCTGCGCCGCCGGAGCCAGGCGGAAGCGGAAGTTCTATCCTTCGGGCGCCGATTTACCCAGCATACTATGCGTGTTGTCATTCCCTTCGGCTGTTTGCTCCCAGCACCGCCGCACCGGTCACTTGTCTGTTCAGCGCCGTTCACCTGCTGCTTAAAATTGTGGAATGGATATCTCGCCAAGCGTGCAGCAGCTTTTGTTTACAATGGTGAGCACACAGGATGCGGACAAACATGATAGGTGTCTAGCCGACAAGTTTGGACCTCTTCGGGAGAATGCGGAAGATCCTGTCGAATTCCGCGGCAGTTTCAGCGTCGCTGTCACTATTAGAGAAATCACTCGTGTCGGAACTTGAGCTTTCTAACTCGGAGCTGTCGCTATCGAGTAGCAGAACCAATGCCGCACGCTTTGCCGAACTAGCCGAGCCATTCATGTCGTCCGCCATTACCACCACAACTCGCGAGTCGCAACCGGCGGCGCCCCCCAGCAGACAAACGTGGCAAAGGAAATGCGTCACGCAGAGTTCGGTCCACTCCGCCGATTTTGGCGGAGCATCTTTTCCTGCTCCATGGAGTGACTCCCGCTCTGAATCCACTCCGACTCTCTCATTGGAACACTTTACTCCCGCCCTCACTCTGTCATTGGAACAAACTTGCTCCGAACCGAGCAGAAAAACTTGCTCCGACTCCGCCATTGGAATTCAACATTAATAAATGATATTCTATTTGGCCACCACCGTGGTGGCTAACAGTGATGATTTTTCTCTGCAGCATATGCTGTAACACAAGTCGTAAGATCTTCCTGAGTGATTGGCTTGCTGGTGGAGTTTTTAATGTGCACTTTTAATAGATTTTATAAATAGGAGGTAAACATGGCAGCAAATATTGCAAAATGAAATGGGCAACAAATGATGCTGTTTGCAGCTCGCTGCATACAGTTGTACAGGATTGTGTAGGACATTTCCACTAATTGTACATCAAATAATGCACTTACACCTGTCCCCTCTCCCACTCCTTTCATATTGATTCTGAATTTGTTGAAATCCACTTTTCATGTACAGTTATACTGTTTACCATTTAAATATTACTAGATAAACCCTCTAAGGCTCCAGTGGGGTGGATTAGGTGCCGTGACATCAGGGGGAATGAGCACTTTCTAAACTCTCTCATTACGCTGTTAAGCACGAGGTCGCGGGATCAAATCCCGGCTGCAGCGGCCGCATTTCGATAGGGGTGAAATAAAAAAATGCCTGTGTACCGTGCATTAGGTACACGTTAAATAAGCCCAGGTGGTCTCAATAATCCAGCTCCCCCACTGTGACATGCCTCATAATCAGATTGTCGTTTTGGCACATAAAACCTCAGAACTTAATTAAATTTTAAAATTCTAATCTTGCTGAATTAAGTCTTGGGTTATGGGGGTTATGGGTTATAGCTAAAGGGTTATGGGTATGGCATGTGTTTTTACTTTTCATGCTTAAGTAACTTTTGCTTATTACATGGATTAGTCTTTATTTCTTTATGTAGTGAGCTTGCAGGGCGATACTATAAAGCAGTGGAAAAAAAAAAAAACGCTGCAGTTCACTGATGATCCTTTATGGCATATCGTCATGTTTTGCAGCATAGGGGACCGGTGTAAGAAGCCTGCATGTTTTTTGTATGATGTAGACATTCAGGAACTTCTTCTGACCTGTGATTCAGGGGACTTTGATATCTTGATTACGAGGTGAGGCTATGCTGTTTGAGGAACAGTAATTATCCTAATTAATATCACAAGTTATCATAAATTCCTAATTTCGCTTGAACTTTCAGACTTTAAAATTTGTAATATATTGAACATATTGCCAGTAAATAGCATTTTAATTTAAAGCTTGCAAATGTGCTACATTGGCAGAAATTGAATTTGTTGCACTTAATAACACTCGACACCCAAAGGGTTAAAGGGACACTAAAGGCAAATGTTAAGTCAGCGCAGATTGTTAAAATACCATTCCAGAAACCAGTGCTCCCACTTCTGCGCCAAATGCGCCAGATTGTGCCATACGAGATTTCCTGCGCCATCCTGATAAAAACACAATTTTGCGCCGAAGTGCGCTAAAATTAGCGACTGCGCATTACGTGTGTGGCCGCAGTGGCCCGCAGATGTGCATGCTCTGAACGCGCATGACTAAAGCGGCTTCATAAATAGAACTTCACATTATCTATATGTCGGCGACCGATAATTCGGGCTCGTTGGGGACAGCCTAAAAGTCCAAATAATTGGGAGTTGGAAATATCCCAATTCGCCAGAAGAGAACTGAATTTATTCCGCCAGTGGCTAAAAAAGTACCTTATGCTCGGTTGACCACTTTCGGGGATACGTTCACTTTCGCGGGATTTCGTGTCACTAGTGTCAGCATTCTTGGTAGTGTACCAGGAACAGGGGTGTAGCCAGGGGGGGGGTTCATACCCCCCCCCTACCATTTACCCACCCTTTTTTCACGTCACTTCGCGCTGACATGATTCAAGAAACCGGTGCTACTATCACAATTTCATTCCTGGGCGCTTCCGTTTGGGTTGGTAATTTACAGTGAATCATGTCTGCATACGGAAAAACTTGTCGCAGTGTTTGTCGAGGCTTTGGCACTCTGAGGTTTTGGGCGAGAATGCGCAACAAATGAAGCAACAAATGCGGCGACCGCATTTTAGATGGATGTGAAAATGCTCGAGGCCCGTTTACTTAGATTTAGCGCACGTTAAAGACCCTAGGTGGTCTAAATTTCCGGAGCCCTCCACTACGGCGTCTCTCATAATCATATTGCGGTTTTGGGACGTTACACCTCAACAATACACAATTAAGAACTGTGTTTTTAAGGCTGTTCGAAAAATCTCAATCTCGGAATAATTTCACTTAGCTTTCGTGCTTGATTTTCTTATAAAAGGGGGCTGATGAACACAGAACACTAACTACCCAGCAGTACATGTAGGCAGCGTATTTCAAGGGGGCGACTTCGCATTGCGAGGAAGCGACGCACTTGGCAGAGTTCGGGCAGTGACACTGGATGCGAGAAAAGAGAACTTTACCGACTACTATACATGTCCGCTGGTAAAGTTTCGCCTTAAACACAAGCGTTCATTTCTACCCTGGCGGAAAGGTTCGCGGGTATACATTTCCGCCACTTCCCTTCAGGTGTCGCGCTCGCGCAATAGTCTGCGCGTGAAACGTCTCTTGTTTGCGATTGCGCCCCTACGGAAGGCTGGTAGTCGCTGTTGTGTTGTTGAATCCCAAACCAGCAATGTACACACGAAGGGGTTGATGCCAGCAGTGAAATTCCACCGACTCGCAACAGAATGCACGAAACAGACAGCCAACAAGCATGGATTACTGCTGTGCGCAGTGCAGCGTAAGTAAACCCTTGTTGCATGCGCTGACAGTTCGCGTCGGAGTTCACGTGTCCTGAGAAATTGATTATGTGCACTATGCACTGAACAAGACCAGAGTTCATTCCTGCATCACTAGTGCACCGATCGGTTGAGATTCTGTGAGGTCGAGGCCGCTTCCTGTTCGCGCCGGCATATGTGAAGCAGAAATGAGTTGCACGTACTACTTAAAACTGCGTACACATGCCATATCTATGCTGTGCAGTGAAATATTCTGTACAATTCTGAATCTGTTGACGTAAAGGCAAATGACGGCTGCACGCTCGCACACAGCGGAAGACACAGTGGCCTATGCCCTTGCCGCAGGAAATGCAACACTCTCCTTTCAGGGAGCAGGGCGACGAAAGCTTCGAAAAAAGAAAAGCATTATGCGTTTTTGCGCGTATTTAAGTTTTCTAGCGCAAAGACGCAGCGAACGAGCTATTGCTATGTGAGCAGGTATAGCCTGGTCACACGTGCATTTTCATGTGTATAGCCGTCCTTGACTTGTGAAACCCACTTCGCCCCGACGAGGACGACGCCATCTACGCTTAAGGGAGACTAGCGATTAACGATGTCTTCTCCGATCGGGCTGGTCGTCTCAATGATGCGTTTTCGAAGACTGGTCCATTCAGTGGTGCGATGAGAGGCCGTTGCTCCAAACGCTCACTGTACCCGACGTACTTACTGTATTTTACTGCGCTTACATTACTTTTTACTGAATTTCTTCAAGCACACGCGTACGTGAGGGGGTGGGGGAGGTCTCATGTCTTTGATATACATGTATAGAGTCTGTTCAAACTACCAATATTTATTATCGATCACGTCACATAGAGGAAAGCTGACACTTGTCTCCCCCCCCCGACAAAAATTTCTGGCTACGCCCCTGGCCAGGAATGCTATCATTCGTCGATGTGTGCAGTGCATGTCTCGCGAAATGTCGCCAAAGTGAAAGTATCCCGGAAAGGGATTGTCCAAAAATAAAGCCGACGTTTGTCAACGCGGTCCTGCGGGGCGCACGTACACTTGCCTACGACCTGTCAGTCCCTATCTCTACTATTGTTATGCTGTAGCCACAAATAGACGAAAGTACAAATAATGCATCGACCGAATCTTCAACCGTTGGCAACAGGACCGCGATTTTGTAGCGATGCCTTTTCCGCTGTCGCTCCTTGCGCTTCCTCAGTGATAAGAGCGGCGCTCCGCCTATGTTATATAGTATCAGCCGGCAGAGAACGGTGGATAAGAATCGAGTGGAATGCATCGCTACAAAATCGCCGCGCAGGAGTCGACCACGCTATCATAGCCGAATGACGTTTTTTTTTTTTGAAACAGTCATTGTCCTCGTTGGTGGAGACATCGAGGGTGTAGCTGGCGCCGCCTAAACAACTTAAGTTGCCGCGACTGTGTTAGTAGTTAACATGTCAGTGAATAAACACTGCACGCGCGGAGTCAACCAGAATGCACTCCCGAATGGCTTGCCGGAGTTTGCTTGCCCGACGGTTTGGGCGCGGTTGGTGCTGGATTAACTAGGCTTTTCCAGTTTCGGCTTCCAGGAGGGGTCGGCAACATGGCCAACCACCATGCTGTGGCAATGCCAACGACGTATCCACGCCAAAATATTGCTATTTCAGCTCAACTCGGCGGTCAAATTAGCATGCAGTCGTGCAGGCGGAGTCCGAATTATATAGAATGGCGTACCTTAAGTTGTCCGAAATTTCGGTCGTACTTATACTTTAAATTTATGGGCCAGTGGTGGTGCCTTAAGGGGGGACATGGGTCTCGGACTAAAATTTTGTAGAATATTTATTCTTTGACGTATAGTGCTGAAAACTTTTATATATATGTAATGTTATGTGCTTATTACGAATATAAGGCCAATTTTCATTTATCTCTTTTGGTTCAAATTTCACGCAAGTTTCCTTTAATTATCTTCCGGAAAGATTTGCCAATTATGTGTTTTCTAGATATCACTAAATAGGGCATCAGTGGCTTCTGTATGATTCAAGGAGTGCAACAAAACCAACCTTATTGGTCTGCCGCACCTAGAACACGAGTTACGAGGTATTGAATTAGTCACCAGAAAAACTTTTTCGAGTTTCAAGCTTTGAAGTCTCGCAACTCTTGTTCTAGGTAAGGCAGAGCAATAAGATTCATTTTGTTGCACTCCTTGAATCGTACAGAAACCATTAATACCCTGTTTAGTGATATCTAAGGAACACATAATTGGCAAATCTTTCCGGAAGATAATTAAAGAAAGCTTGCATAAAATTTCAAACCAAAGGACATATACGAAAACGGACCTTATATTGGAAATAAGCACATAACATTACATATATGTACAAGTTTTCAGCACTATACGTCAAAGAATAAAGATTCTACAAAATTTTTAGTCCAAGACCCAGGTCCCCCCTTAAAGTAGTCCGAATAATCGAGCTTGTTTGAATTGCTGGTGTCGAATTGCTGGTGTTGAACAGTACCTGGTGTCGTCTGAAGCAATGACTGAGTGTTGAGAGGGGCTCATCAAGGCTGGCCTGGCTCAGAAGAGCATTGATGACATTGAGTCTGGCCAGGTGTTTCTGACGGATGCTAGAGCCTTGCTGAAAACATAACAAGGTGTCAGCTGTCAATGGAAAAATCATACGATGTAATAGGCAACATCTGAGCAGCTTCACGCAACTTGAAATAAACGAATTACAGCACTAGAGTGTACTAGAACTATTGAGTGGCGCGACCGGCCTTGCATACCAGTGTCCCCTTTTTTGGAGAAAGTAGCTGTGGCGCTGGCGTCTCTCACTCTTGAAGCAAGTTGGCGCGCTCCGGCCTGTGATAGGTGTTTGCGTGCGAGCTCTGCCGCACATTTGTGACTCAAAAAAAGAGGGGGGGGAAGGGGGGGGAAGCAGTAGACAGTTTTAGTTTAGCGTTAGCGTAATAGCGGGGTTACGGGAAATAGCGTTACCGTTCCGCAAACGAACTTTGCAGAAAGAGAGTTTTAGTATAGCGTGATAGCGTAGTTCGCGTGCGGGACGCTATTACATTACGCTTTGAATTTCGCATACACAGGGCACCTAATTCTATGTGTGTGTGCGTCCGGAAAGTGCGATAGGCAGCGCAATGGAAGCCAGGAGCGCGTTGTATTTTTACTTCACATGTCCGTCGATCTGCAACGAAACAGACAAGCAGTACAAGCTGTCTACCATAGCCTCCGAAATCCTCCCATCTCAGAGGCCATATGCTGTCGTCGCGCCTATCTCACGACTTTAGCGACAGATGGCGCTCGCATCTCAGAAAAAATTTCTCTCGTTAGGCTTAGGCGCGTTCGAAACGAGAAGCGATCTCGAAAATTCTTCAAGATTAGCCATAACACTCTCTTGGCGAAGCGGCATGAGACTAAGCAAAAGCCGTTTACGCAGTCATTTGCTACGAAAGAAGTGAATTCTACAAAAACAACGCCAAATTCAGTTTGAAGCGGGCGACCGGGACCGCCGCCATGTTTTACGTACACTACGTACACCACGCTAACACGGTAACGTTAACTCTGAGAAATAGCGTGCGCACGGTAAACGGTATGGGTTGGTTAGCGTTCTGCGCATGCGCACTTCGATCCCGCTATTCCAGTACGCCCGCTATTCCGGTAACCACGCTAAACTAAAACTGTCTAGTGTCTAAATCACTGTTATGCACCTGGGTGCAAGGCTGGGTACTCTCGCACGGGCCAAGGCCGCAAGGTATCGCTTTTTAAAGCTCCCAGAGATGAAGAACGACGACTTGCGTGGGAGAGAAATGGGTGCAGACTTAATAAGCTCGTCGGCACTGATTGCACTGTGTCCGAGCTTCACTTTGGGCCTCATTTCATTGTGAGAGACTACGAGCACATAACGGAACAGAAGTTCGAGTGCCAAGGATGAAACCAATTCGACCTGACGCGGTGCCGACTATTTTGCCGAATGTGCCTTGATACCGAATGTGCCTTGAAAAAAAAAAAAAAACACACAAAAACGATCATGCCAGGTGCTCGCCCGGCGCAGATTAATTGTAGCCGGGACAGTAATGTAGTTCAGTTGCGATGAAACATTAATTTCTACGTTCCTTTCGTGGAAAGTCTCCATTTTTGCAAACGCACCAGCAAGCAGCCGCCTGCGAGGCCGGACGACACTTTCAAGAGTGGTCGACTGCACCGCCGCCGCTACTTTTTCGCACGAAAAGGCCCTCTCCATGGCCGCCGGTCTCGCCACTCAAAATATTCTAGTACACTCTAACAGCACTCTGTGTGAACAGGTTTGATGTATTCATTTAAATTAAAGGGAAAGTAACGTATCTAGAGTCAGAGCAACATTGTTTTATAGCAAGCAAATGCTTTTTGGAATAACGCTTGCCAAATTTATGTGTTTGAAATAGCTTAGGACGTTGGACACGTCCTAAGCTATTTCAAACACATAAATTTGGCTAGCTAGCATTTATTAGCTCTAGAGTGCTGCGAAATCTGTATCGGGATGCTCCAAACTACTCCAAAATTAAGATTTTGCTGCTCCAAAAATTGCTCCAAATCTCAGTTCGTCAGTGGCACCACTGCAGAAACCTCGTGGCGCTTGTTTTGTGCTAAGGAAAGACTTAAATTAAGAGAAAATCGCATTTGAGGTGTCCGCATACCTTTAGCGCAATTCAAATTGCCTGCCCCTGAGTTGGGGTGTGGTGACGTCGCATATGCTATCACCGCCCTTTACTGTCGTTGGTGAGTAGAATGGTGTCCGACAGACGGCGCCACAGTTACTTTTGCAAAACGCAAACGCGCGCAGACATGTAGAAATCTAGCTAAGACGGATTCACCGCTGCGGCTGCTCTTTGTCAAGTGTTCGGGCATCCCGCGACATCAGGCGCGTAGCCGGGGGGGGAGGCTGATGGGGCTGCAGCCCCCCCCCCCCCCCGAAATTGTTTCGTGCTGTCGTGCACCGCCGACCAAAACAACCACTGGCGCCGGGAGCCATTCTGGATTTTGTCTACAATGTCTTTTTGACGCTCGAAAAGACGTTTCGGCGCGAACATTGCGAACTCGGGCTGGATTTCGTGGCAACGCCCTTGCACCTGGAGTCGCGTAACGCAAGGAGCCCCATCCGTGCACAAAATTTCAAGGGCTTTTCGATAGCGAGTGGGTGCGTCGCGGCATCTTGCAGCGGCCCCGGAATCTACGGAGCGCATGGATTTCAATTCCGAAGCTTGATGGGTATGAAGTTCTCATAAACTTTTGACGCGAAAGGTGCACTGACACTTCCAAAGGCGTGCTTCTGATTTTTAATTCTGCAACTTTGTGGGTTTAATGTTCTTATAAACTTGGGCCAACATATGCGCACTCGAACGTGCGTATCTAAGCCGTTCCAGAAATGGAAGCACGCGCTCGCAATCTTCCACACACACAAAAATATTAAATATCACCTTGACTGTCAGCTGCCAGCTGGCATCTGATAATTTTCTCCAAACATTTTCAGGAAGCGCGCCCAATGTGATCGATCAGCTGGACCAGGGCAGGCAAAGTAAAATAAGAGAAAACAGAAGAAGGTTCACTGCCTATTAAATTTTAGGCAGTTCTTTTTTGCGGGTGGCAAGGTCTGGCTTTCCATGGCGATAGGGACACTGGTCCTATGGATTTAAGCAGAGCCCCCGATGAAAATACTGTTATTTCCAGAGCGCTTCTTCGCATGTGAGCTGATTGTGGAGATACATATCTGAAGAACCATTTGGAAAGTTGCCCCAGTAATGCCTCGTATTTAAACCAGATGTACAAAAGCAAATTTTAGGAATTTGTGGTGAAATTATCAAAGAAAGCCTAGATGCAAAAGTGAAAACTGCAGGCTGCTTCTCCGTACTTGCTGACGAAACGACGGATATTGCTGGATTCGAACAGCTTACTGTTTGTGCAAGGTACCTAAACAAAGATGTCAACGATATCGAATGAAGAAAGGCAGAGAGGGTAACCAGGTTAAGTGTCCGGTTGGCTACTCTGCACAGGGGGATGGGGTAAGGGCAGAAAAAATTGAAAACAAGAGAAGATTAAAAAGAAAAGAAAAAGAAACATATCAGTGCGCACATTCTATAGTTTTTCACCAAGTCCTGTTTCTTTTAAAAAGCGTACTAGCGCTTTTAAAGCAGTTCATTCCGACGTCGGCTGGCACCAGGGACCAAGAATTCTGGCTTCCGTAAGGGGACGGCTGTCTATCTTGTCGAGCGTGGTACTGAGGAAACGATATCGAAGAAGTGTGTTTAGGTTTTAGCACAGGAATAGATGCCCTCTCTCATTGAGACTGCAGGTTATATGTACATGTGTACAAACTGCTGCAGATTCTAGTCACCCTTCCAGTGCCACTGCCAGCGCAGAGAGAATTTCAAACATGAGATTACTAAAAAACCACTTGCGCTCTACAATGTCTGAGGAACACATGGTTATGCTGGCGCTTCTATATGCCCACAGAGACGTCGCCATCAACGTGTCCGAAGTTATTGAACGCTTCGCTAAACTTCCCCGCCGAGTGAAGTTTATCGTTTAGATAGCGAAGCAGCAAAAATCAATGCATGTAAAAAATATCTGTTCCTTCACGTTCCTATATAAGTACTTAATTATGAAAACGTATGACTGTTCATTAGCTTTTAAAACCACAGAAATTTTCACTGTTTATTGTAACAGCATGATTATCAAAATTATCATGCGAATACAAAAATTACGGGGACATCAGTAACCAATTTTGACCGACCTTGCTCATTGAAAGCTCGGCACACGCGGCGTTTCTCAAAAACGCACTCGGATGTTGGGTAAATCAACTTGCAGCATCATCTGTGGCTTTCGTTTGTCCTTTTCTTTCCTTTTTAGCTACTTTTTTGAAACGAAGCAATACCCTTCTTTAATTTTGGGTGCAGAATAATCGTTTCCGCTGTGCAGGCAGTTAAAATACGCATTTTCGTATTGATTTCTGCATTCTTTTCTATTATTCTAGCCACATGGTGCTGTCGCGACCGCAGCATAGCCCAAATGCATATCACGAATTATGATATCATAGTTTTGTTCCTGCCTGGATCGTCTGTCTTTATACTCGTATGCATGAAGTTTACTATCTGTGACTGCGCAACATATTTATTTGTCTTGTTTGACGCATTATATACATTGACGTTTCCTTAGATACGTAGATTTATTGCAGATTTATTCGTATATTTCAATATGTTGTTGCGACGTTTTGTGTATACAAGCAGTGAACTTGGTTTCCAGTGACACTTTCTTGCCCTTTATCTTCGCATTTGTATATTCCATTCTATCTTCGCATTTCTGATGTATATTTTGCAGAACTCCTGCTTTTTATATGTACTCACTGTTGCGATTATAATTTCGGTGCAATTAGAATATACGACCGCTAACAGCTGCTCCTGCGCCATCCACTGCAACGAAGGACAGCGTCATTCTGGTTTTTCCCTGGCCCTTGCATATGTACAAAAATGTAAACAAAGTTGTTGAATGACAAAGATTCATCAAAATATTTGTCCTCAACTTGTTCATTTTATGGCCTTTACGTTTTTCATATCAGCTGCATGCACTGCTTTGCTCGTTTCGAACTGACATAGTTCTAAAGTTCGCCTGATATTTTCTTTACTTATTAAATAGACAAAAAAATGAAAACGCGGAAGCATTGATATCAGCTATTTCTGCCATAATATTTAGGGCATACGAACATATTCGTTTATGAAAAAATACATATTTTGCTTGTCTTCACAGTGCGTAGCGTTCAATAATTTGTTTGCAGCATCTAATATACAATGGCATTGGCAATGGCAATGCAGTTATTATTCATGTATTTGATGCCTTGAGAACTTTTATAAGGAGGAGGCAGGCCGCGCTGCAACTTGAGCCCCCCCCCCCCCCCCGAACAAAATTTCTGGCTACGCCACTGCGCGACATCACATGGATGTGGAATTCTAGTGCCAGTTTGTGTGAGTTTCCCGAGCCAGCAAAACCAGCACAGCATTACGCAATAACGAAACTGCTGAAACACAAAAGCGTAGACTGCCCAGAGTACGGCGAAAATGAAATCTTCCAAACACGCGCGTCGTTGTCAAGAGTAATGTCTATGAGTTCTTGTTTGTAAAAATTAAATAAAACTGGACAAATTGCATTTTCTTCTGTCTTATAATGCAGTGCCATGATCTTATTACGAGTGGTTAAGTACTAATGACAAAATTATTATGAGGAGTGCCTACATCATCAGGCTTGTACTTGAATGTCCCGGGGTAGTCTCAAATCGTGTCCTACCTTTACGTAAATTTCTCGGTTACTAAAGCTCTCTTTGTGGTAATATTGACGCCTTAGGTGTTCTCAAGCATTAATCTGTCACTTTAGCTTAACTTAATATTTGCCTTTAGTTTCCCTTTAAACAAAACGCAAGGATGAGAACAAAGAGCTTGCAGAGACGAATAATAGTGTAGTAGTATGATCTCTTGCTCCAAACGTTACTCTTAACACACCTTTAGGTCTGACTGACTACAGTCTAAAGCTTCTGGAATGAATGCCTCTACGAGAATATGACATGCATAATGATGAACTCAGTATGTCCCAGCTGAATTCTTATTTTTTTATATGTATTGTAAACACCTCTTAGTGAAGCCTACTACAACGAATTTGCCTATACAATGAAAGGAATTAGGTTTTCCCAGTGGCCGACTTGTTGCTTTACTACACATGCTCATAGCAGGGCTACCACTCCTCTCTGTAGCCGCCTCTGAGCGGCGCTGTGCATGACGGTGTACACGGGTTTCGCTGCAGAGCATGCTGTGAACCTCGATGTCATAAATTCAACTGCAGTCACACATTCTGTCAGATGAAGTTTGCAGAAGAGAATTAGCAACTTCTTTCAATAATTATCTCTGGAATAGTAAATAAAGGTTTTCATTTCCTGAGCGTGTTTAGTTCTATTGCGAGTGGTACGGTGCGTTATCTTTACTATGAAGTGACCTGTGTATCAAAGGATTTTGGAAGTCTTAAGTGTTTTATAAAGGGATTTGTATACATTATTTACCTTCACAGTTAATTTTTTTTATCATAACATGCACTTTTGTGAATAATTGTAATGATGTTTGAAGATACCTTACTTGAAGCTAATTTCCAGTGCTTGCATCTTTCCATAAACGTGCAGCATCTTGTAGACAACAAGACACCTTGTCAGTTCTAGACAAAGCTTCCAAGTCCTTGGTCTAGTATTGTGCGAGGCTGCTGTGTTACCAATTCATTTTGGTGATTGTCTGGAGTTTATTTTGTGATAAGCTGGCTTGACAGTTTGTTGTATCTTCTGTTTCTACAGAACTTCCTTTAACAGGGAGTGCAATGCTGGCTCAAGCTGGTGCCAGCTTGGCGTCAGCGCTCACCCAGCCTCAGACAGCGGTGCAGCAGCAGCAAACACAGCCTTTTGGCACTAACCTGGCTGCGCTTGGCCTTGCACAGGTAAAATAGCCTTTATTCTACTCTTCTACAGATGCTCGTAGTCTTCATGCATAGATGTTCTTTGTTGTGAACAATGTCGCCTCTTTTTGTGCTGTCTTGTAACTGCCGGCGGCGCATGCCTATCATGCTTTCGTTTTTTTTTTCTTGTCCTCCCCCTGTTCTGGCGTGTGTGTGCATATATATATATATATATATATATATATATATATATATATATATGCTTATTTATTTATCCATATTTCTGTTCCGAACCTCAAGCTCTGTGGTGTCGGCATCAAGATACGCCTGCGTATTGTAGCGATGTAACATTTCTACTAGCTTGTTCTTTCTGCTCTTTCCAGAATGCACTGCAGGCCACAACAGTTCTTTCACAGGTAAGTGACGACTTGATGCACAAGCCGCAAGGGATATTCCTGCTGGCTTTTACTATTCTTTGGTTAGAATGCAAAGTTGCAGGAGGGAAACCGTCTACTTATATAATCGCATTCATTCTTACTAGAATTTTCTTCTAGTGTGTACTATAGTTAGTAACCTGATGAGTTTAAACTAGGCATGGCATGTTGGTCTCGTGCCTTTTTTACTAATTATTTTAGTTCTTGCTTTTGGCTAGTATACCTTGATGGTGGATTCTTGGCATTGTTAGGTGAACATGTTATATGAAATCCATAAATGGTGCAAAACAACTGCTGCTTACTACAATAATTGCAATAACAAGTATAGTGAAGTCCGTCGTAGTCATCATCATCAGCCTATATTTATGTCCACTGCAGGACAAAGGCCTCTCCTTGCGATCTCCAATTACCCCTGTTGTAGTGTGAAGGCAGTTAAATATGCCCTTCATGGTGCTGTGGCACTTGCGCCTGGAATAGTTCTGAACAATGGAAATGTTTGCCAGAAAGGCACATATTGCACTTGTGCATTAATGGAGGTGTCCATTGTCTTGAGAGGTCATTCAGCTGCCTTGGCCTTGGCAGCCTGCTTTATAATACAGTGCACTCTCTGCTGTGAGGGATGCTTTTTGCGGCATATTTCACTGATGTAACGATTCGTACCTAATTTTAATAATTGCACCTGTAGATTTTCTATATGTTCGCATGCACACATGTGAAATTGTGATTTTATAGTGAAAATACATATGGCTGTGCTCTGTTGAGAGAGCTCTCAGTGCTTTTCAAAAAAGAGCTGACAGCCATTATTCTTGTTGAATCTACAACCATGTGTTTATGTGATGCCACTGTGTTTATGAGAAGGTTTTGATGCTGTAGACTCTTGCCTGCCTACATGTTCATTAGGTGAACTAGCTTGTGTTGTTTATAAATATGCAGGTTCCTTGTTTAGGTTACTTGTATTGCAGTACATTGTGCCCTCTATATATTTGCTCTGATAGTTCCATGTACTCAGGCAGCATCTTGAGTAAATGTTTATCACTATGTTGTGTCTTCACTGTTCCTGCCAGGAATGTAATGTACATCAAAAGCTCGGAAGTTTATTTTTATTGCGATAGCAGTTATATGGACACTTCAACCGGATTTCTGCCGTCAGCATCGGCGTCGCCGTCGCTGTCGCCGTGAGGTTCCGTATAGATAAAATATTCGCCGCGCGCCGTATGCCCGAGCGGAAGCGTGCTATCATGGAGAGCGAACGCACTCAATCTCCCACTGGCAAGCAAGGAAGCGGGAAGCCAGCGCCAGAGGGAGCAAGGGGGGGGGGGGGCGCACTACTACTCTGCCAACAACCGCGCTCGTCGCTCGCCTGCACCGTCTCTTATCTCCACACGGCTCTGACCTTTGTATGCGCTGTACATTCGCCGCTCAGTTTCCGTTGAAGCGATAGACCGCACGTACCTCGCCCGATGCGGCGTATGCGCTTGCTGCCAGCGTTTTGACAGTCGTCTGCAGTCATTCAGTGTGATCTATTCAGTTTGTGCGCGCTCACACCACGCTTGTTCATTCAGTTAGTAATAGTCGGGCCACATTTTCCAACGCACGCTACACATGCAATGCTGCCCAGATCGGCAGTGCAGCGCTACAGGTGTGTCCCTTCGCACGCGCTGCCCATGGGAAGCGCTTCTCATCAACACCACCGTTTCACACGCGCCTTCTCGTGGTCATCGAGTCTCTCTTCATGTCGGTCTACTTACGCCGCGGCACACCTGCTTACTTAATTAGCTCATGTTTACTACAATTCATATTGTTACCAAAGCCGCTCACCTTACTTCATATGACATTGCTGTGTTGCTATCGCATTCATTGCTTCACCCTTAGGGCGAAACTGTGAAATTTTTACAGAGCATGTCCAATGCTTGAAATGTAACATTGGTTTTTATTGGCCTCTGTGAACTACTATTGCCCCGTCATGGAACAAGCTGTGCCAATTGTGTCAAATTGCGCCAAGGGCGATGCTTTGTGCTATCCTGCTCCAAAACAGCATTTTAACTGAAAATTACACCGAGCCTATTGTAAAGGAAGTACGTATAAGCATGTGAACCTCGTCATGTTTATACTGCTTTGCTAGTATAACTAAAACCAAAACTTAAAGCACACCATCACCGTGCTCCCACTCCTGTGCCCAATGGGCAAAATAAGTGCCAAATGAGATTTCCTGCGTCATCCTGATAAATAAACACGGTTTTGCACCAAAGTTAGCGACTGTGCAATAATACGTGTGTAGCCGCAGTGGTCTGCAGATGTGGTTAGCGCACACAACTAAAGCAGCTTAATAAATAGAACTTCACAATATCTATACATCACCGACTGATGATTCGGACTCTACAGGGACCGCCTAAAAGTTAGAGTAATTGGGAGTTAGAAATATCCAAGTTCGCCAGAAAACAAGCGACTTTATTCCACAAGTGGCTTAAAAAATGGATGACCCTTTTCAGTGATATGTTCACTTTCTGGGGATGTCGTGTCACTAGCATCAGACACGCCGGTGTCTACGAGTGACAGCATTTTTGAAACTGTGCCAGGGAACGCTATCGTCCGTCGACGTGCCCGGTATTCCTGAAATGGATCGCCTGAAAATGAAGCCAATGTTTGGCAATAAGTTGCTGCGCGCACGTACGCTTGCCTACGATCTGCTCAGTCCCTATCTCTACCATTGTCATGCTGTCGCCACAGATGGACGAAAGTACAATCAATGCATGCATCGAATCTTCAATCCCTGGCAGCATAGCTGGGCCGTGATTTTGTAGCATTGCCTTTTTCGGTGCGACTCCTTTTTGTGCTTTGTCAGTGGTAAGAGTGGTGCTCTGCCTGACTTATCAGTGTTATCAGCCTGCCATGAACAGTGGATGATGAAGCTGGCATGTAAAATCAAGCAGAATGCATCGCTACAATAACGTGGCCCAGAATTCGACCGCGCTATCGTAGTCGAATGACAGCGGGTTTTTTTAGAAACAGTTATTGTCCTTGTCGACACAGACATCGAGGCTGGAGTCGGCGCTGTAACAACTCCGTAGCCAGGACCGTTGGGACCGTGTTGCTATTTAAACGGGAATGAACAAACGCTGTATGCGCAGAACCAGCACCACAGGACTTGCGAATGGCTTGCCGAGCTTCGCTACTTTCGGTTTTAAGGAGGTGTCAAAAATATGCTGAGAACCATGCTGCGACGACCATGCTGTGGCCAAATTATTGAACGATGTGCCTTAAGTGTCCGAAATTTCGGTCGTACTTTTACATTAAATTTATGTGCCAGTGATGGCACCTCGAAGCAGTCCGAATAATCGAGCTTGTCTGAATTGTGTGTGTCCAAATAATAGGTCGGTGCCAATTGTGAATCAGCCAGTTGCTGAGCAGAGGCTTTAGCTTTACGAGGAAAAGCAGACCATTGAAAGGCGCCTGGTGTCGTCTAAAGCAATGCCTGAGTGTTACCAGGGGCTCATAAAGGCTGGCCTGGCTCAGAAGAGAATTGATGACACTCAGTTTGGCCAGGTGTTTCTCACTGATGCTAGCTCTAGCATTACTGAAAATATGACTAAGCTGGCAGCTGTCAATGAAAAATTCATAAGATGTAAAAGACGTCTGAGCTTCACTCATTTTGAAATAACCTAATTACAGCAAGCTGTGTAGGACAGGTGTGTTGAGTTCAGTTAAATTAAAGGGGTACTCAAATTTAGGTTTCCCTTGTTTTCAATTTAGAGGCAGAGCAGCATTGTTTTACAGCAAGAAAATACTTTCTGGAATAAGGCTTGTCTATTTTAAGTGTTGAGATAGCCTAGGGCATGTCCAGCAGTTAGCATTTATTTGCTCCAAAGAACTTAAAAATCTGTATTTGGGTGCTCCAAACTTCTCCAAATTAACATTTTGCTGCTCCGAAATTGCTCCAAACCTCAGTTCGTCAGTGGCACCACTGCCATCATAATCCTAAAAGTCAATGGAGCAGCCATAGTCACAGATATAATTGGTGCTGTCAGTCCATCAGTCGCTGTTCTGGCATGTTTATCTCACTTCTTTTCGGTAGACGTTCTAATGCACTACCCCTATGCGGTTGTGTTATTTGTACTGTTTGTGCTGCAGTTCAGTATTCCTAGAACCAGCATGGCACCGAGCTCTCTGAAGGCGGGCGTCCAATCAAAAAAGAAACCTTGGACTAGGTCTGGGTAACCTTAGCAATACATTGTACTATGTGCACTAAACAGCTGACACATAATTGGCTTATTAGTTGGATCCTTCCTTGCAACACTGCACTATCAGAAGAGCAGATTGCGCGATTGTAATTTGAAGAAATTTAACATGTTATATGGCACATTAGAGGTAAAGAAGCTTGTAGATGTCTTCACTGCAATTGCGGTTTAGTTGTACACGTCCTAGGGCATGGTCTTGTTCACATGCCCTTGTTCTGCTGTCTTTTTTTTTTTCTTCCTGTCTTCAAGCACACCGAATGTGCAATATCTGTTGCAAGTTGGAAGGGTAGAAGCGACTTAATGCAGTGATATACACACAGGGAAAATCATTTTATAAAAATAATGTCGCTATTTTTACGTTGGCTACTTCAGTTTGTGGGGATCGAGGTGCCTTCCCGCGCCTCAGCCCCCAGCTCGCGTGTGGTGCTTAGCTCGATCTCCGGGAACCGCCACCGTAACGGCAACATGGAGGACATGGCTAGTGTGCCGGACCTACTTTCCCATGCAAACCATGCTTCCCCCCCCCCCCCCCGCACTTGCCCCCTCGAGAACACGTCACCGGGACGTGCCCCGATTGGCCTCCCGCGTGGCGGCCCCCGGGCACCCTCTCCACCCGAGCTCTCATCCACTGAGCGCTTCCTCGCCGCGGCAGACGCTCACAGGCCCGTGACGAGGTGGTTACATGAGACCTTTGTTCTCGTGACTCCTTGTTCTTGCGCTTGCGGATCGCTACCCGGTTAGCCCTAGCGCAGCGGGCGCGCATACTCGATCGGTCTTGCGGTGAGGTGAGCCTTGGCCCGCAAGCGCCATGACTGTCGCACTGTGCTGTATCTTGGGTGAATAAACCCGTGTTTGTTGGCGATCTCACTCCGGAGCCTTCTCTGCACCGTGTCGGAGAGTCGATGAACCCTGCCGTAGCGCCTTTGTGCGTTGCGGAGTGGAGGAGCGTCGTGCCCTTTCCTGACCGTCGCTCGTAGGGTAAGCCTTGTGCAAACCCATCTCCACAAGTTAAAAGTTGAGACCATATATATCTGGTATATAGATAAACATTGGACATTGCGCCAGGAGTGCTTGTTGCTGTACCAAATCAGCTTTTTGCCTCCGTCCAAGACTTGCGCCAAGAGGTCAAATCATCAAATGGCTGTTGTATCACTGTATTTATTATTTTATTTACAGAATACCTGTGTCGCCTCGAAGGCATTATCGCAGGGGGGGGGGGGGTGGCAGGTAGATAAAGATATGTTAAATCATTCACAGAAATAAAGAATAAATGCACAATGCACAGAAACATCAAGGTGGAACATACAATGAGTCAACATTTTCAAGCGTAATAGAAATAGAAAACTTAAACAAAGTTAAGGCAGTAATGCATTGTCACAAACACAGGCGCGAAAAAAAATCATGATTATCAGACACTGAAACACATTCTTCCGGCAACAAATTCCAGTCTTTCACCGTATGTGGAAAGAATGATTCAGCAAAACGGTTAGTATTGCAGCGGTATTCACGCACCTTCTTTGAGTGGTCGAGTCGTTTCGAGACATAAGTTGGCTCCGATAGGTAGTTGCGGCTATCAATGCCTGTTTGATTATAGAAGATACGGTGGAAGAACTTGAGTCTCAATTTTTTTCTTCTGGTGATTAACGTTTCCCAGCCCAGCAATGCTTTTATTTCAGTGACACTATCGAACGGGTTGTAACTATTGGAGACGAAGCGTGCAGCCTGATTTTGAAGTTTTTCTATTACTTGAATCAAATAGTCCTGATATGGGTCCCAAATCATAGAGGCGTATTCGAGGATAGATCTTACATGCAGAAAATAAAGTGTTTCTTTAACATCTTTGGACGCTGATTTAAAATTTCTACGAATAAAAAACAACATTTTACTTGCCTTAGATATTGAATGCTGAATGTGTATGTTCCATTTAAGTTTCGATGTGAAGTAAACGCCAAGGTACTTGCACTCTGAGATGTTTTTTATTGTTGTGTTTTCAACATTGTACTGGGTTTGAGGCTCGAATTTTTTATTTGAAAAGCGGACGTGATTACATTTATTAATATTCAGACACATTCCCCAGCGTAGACACCAATTTCCTATTTTATCAAGGTCGCTCTGCAAGATTGTTACATCTGAGGGTGAATTTATTTTTCTGTGAGGAACAGGAGCAGACATGCCACTGCATTGTTTTATGCCATATTTGATCCAAGTGCAGCTCTCAGATGTTTAGCTGAGGAGGGAAAACACTAGGTAGTGTCATTAGCAAAGCTAGAGCATGGCTGTTGCATTTTTTTGTGTATTTTATGCTCAGCATTACTGTCTCCCAATTTTGATGTGCTTTCTCTGTTTTTTGTGTAGCTTGGTCTTGCAATGCCAGCATCACTAGCCGCATCATCTCGGGTAGGAGAGATAACGGTATGGCGTGTGGGGTCTCACACATGCTCTTGGGCCAAAGGAACGACAACACAGTAGTGCAAACAATCAAAAGGGCATTTATTGCACCTTTCATACACTAATGCACACTAGCCGAATTACAACCAATAGAATGTTCACATGGACGCGCAACAAATCAAGGAAGTCCGACTCACCGCGACCCGATAGCGAGCGAATATGTTCGCCCTGTGCTGTGACACTATCGCCTAGTCGTTCACGTGTACGGTCACGCGAACGGTAGCGCGTTCGAACGATCCGTGTTCGTCCATACCGGTGCCCCGCTCCGAGCCACGCGAGACGTCTCGCGAAGCGTGGATCGGCGCACGCGCGGGACCTCCGCGTCGCTCACCGATCCCAACCTAAAGAGAAAGCGCCCTCGACCTTTCTCTTCCAAGTCACCCCGCCGTTCGGCGGCGTTAGCATCGCGACACTCGCGCCATCTCCCGCAATGCGCCGCAACCACCACGACCGCCACGGGCTTAGCCACGCGGAGAAGCCGGAGTACAGGAGACATGCGGGGAAAACAACATCAGGGGACGTGTGAGAGTCGCGCATCCCCACAGGCATAGTGCCTACCCAATGGGCAATGAAAGTCTGGTGGACATCCACTGGTCCTCCAGTTTAGGACATATGGATGTCCATCAGAGATCCAGAGAAATCCACCGGATTTATTACGGACGTTCATAGGACGCTTATGCGCAAGAAAATTGGCAGTCCGTTGAACATCCGATGGCTGCCAGAACCGTACATTCGGACGTTACAGGGATATGCAAAACCATGCACTCGGGCCTTTTCTGTACATCCATCGGACATCCACAGGAACACAGTTATTTGAAACTTCTGCAGCTACAAGGTTGCAAATTCGGGGCACATGAATGGTGGGCATTGTTATTTTGTTTTTCTTGTGGAAGTATGCAATTTCCCCACGAAAAATTCTATGAATTCACAATCAAGACTTCATGCGATGTCCATTGTAGATGTCGCTTGCACCATACGCAGTGCAGAAACTGTTGAGAAATAATCAAATAGATGATGTCCCAGGGATGTCCCTCTGTCGCCTGAAGCATGAAGTCCACATCAAATCCAGTGCAGATGTCCTTAAGACGTTCGAGATTAAAAACAAAATGGACGTTCAAAATAACCGGAACATAACGTCCCTGGGTAATCCTGGGGATAATCGGCTCTAGAGGTGGGCGTCCGGATATGATTCGGATGTTCATCGGATTATCATGGCCCATTGGGTAATGCAGTCATAGAATACCGCATTTTTTATGCTAGGCCTACTACCAGCCCCACAGTTTTCATAGAGGCTGAATAATGTTCTTATCATGCTTGGGCTGAATGCTCATTAAGGGGGAAAGAGGTTTTTAGACATAAAGTGTTTTATTTAAGTTAGGGTGATGAAAACTTCAGTGATTATGTATTTTCATGTGCTCATATCAATTATAAACTCAATTTTTATGCACACCATACCATCAATTTTTTTAACAGCAAAGCTGTTCTAGCTAACTGTAAAAAGTGCCGCCTGCCGCAAAACCTCGCAGAGCTATGACGTCACTGCGTTGCCTAGCAACCACCTCGCGAAGCAGCGTGCGAGTGCCTCGTCTCTCCGTGCACATGTTGCCTTGACGTGGGGCGTTAAGGAGAGGGAAGGAGAGCATGCTGGCGGCGCGCGCAATACTCGGGAGAGGGAAAGAGAAAATGAGAGCTAGGTAGAGAGAGAAAGAAATTGTAGCAGCACCAACGAGGCAACGCGTAGAGTTGCTGCCGACGCCGCCCGCGTTTCCCGCGTTTGCGCCGGGGGAAAATGCGGGCGGCGTCGGCAGCAGCTCGGTCACGTGACCCGCAGTGCCACACCCCTGCTGTACCTAAAGTCCCTAGATTTTCTAAGACAGCAAAAAAATATCTAGGGACTTCAGTTGTACCTACTCGCCCCGGCAAGTGTGGAGGCGGAGCTTGGCCGTGGCCTTACCGGGGAGATAAAGCTCGGAGCCGCCGCGACGGCGGCACAACTCTCGTTGACTTTGAGTGGCGAGTACATGTAACCTTGGCATGGGACGACCAAAGAAGATCCGGACACCCGAAGAAGAAGCCGCTCATCTTGAAGCGCACCGCGCGGCCAAGCGAGAATCTGCGTGTCGGCGGCGAGCCGATGCGGAATACTGTGCCTAGCCGCGCTTAGCATTTCCTAGCAAAACTTAGCCAAACGTAGTAAAACCTAGAAGAAGCTAGGTAGATCACCAGCTCTGCTGTTTACTCCAGCCTTGCACCACTAGTGCAAACTGACCACTTTTTTTTTAAGGGTAATTATCCGTGAAAATGTCATTTGTTCGCATTTTTACTCAATTAGCTGCACAGATCCTGCTGAATTAAATGTCATTGAGTTCTACAGATATCGAAGAGTGCAACAATATTAACTTGATGGTCCTAGCTTTCCTAGAACAAAGGTTATGAAACTTCAAAGTTTCATTTGAATGACTGATAAATGCTTTTCTTATTTCACCCTTTTTAAAGAATTATAACTTCCCAAAGTAACATTTGACATACTTTTGCACTCGCTTAACATTCAGCTTCTCAGCAAAACAAAAATGATCAAAATTGAGTGTACCAAAGCTGAGAAAAGCTTGTCAGAATTAAGATTGTAAGGTAATGAAAAAATCGAACAGAGAAAATAGCAAGAAACAAAACTGTGTATTCAAAGTTTGCTACACAAATAAAAAGTGCCGTACTTTGTATATAAATGCCTTAAAAGGCACCAGACGAGTAGGCCGCATCACATTTCTGTTTTCAATCGAAACTCCCCTGTTGCATGTCCGGCACGTAGTATATTCAAGCAGCCTGTTGATTGTGGAGAGGTCGACGATCACGCAGGTGGCCGCCGACGCCGGTGGGTCAGAGTCCACGCGTGCCGTCGCAGGCGTCCGCTTTTTGCGCTCGCTCGCGGAAGTTGACGATAAGCTGTAGATCCTAAAGTTTCAAAAAAACTACAATTTCAGTCTGTTTCCGCTGTTGTGCGCATGATCGGTGCTCGTCAAGAAAATTATGTTGATCCTTGTGTCACGCTGACGATAACTGACGTTTCCAAGGCGGTTGCCGAAACGGGAGCAGAAATCGACATTTTGACCGATAAATCGCATTTCGCTGCCACGATGTCCAGCACTGGGATCACTTGTGACTCGCCGGGGTGGCTCAGTCAGCTAAGGCGTTTTGCTGCTGAGCACGAGCTCACAGGATCGAATCCCGGCCCCGGCGGCCGCATTTCGATGGAAGCGAAATGCAAAAACGCTTGTGTGCTTGCGTTGTAGTGCACGTTAAAGAACCCCAGGTGGTCAAAATTAACCCGGAGCCCTCCACTACGGCGTGCCTCATAATCGGAACTGGTTTTGGCACGTAAAACCCCAGAAAGAAGAAGATGGGATCACTTGGTGATGAACCCGAGCCATGATCTCGCTTTGCGCTAGTTTTTTTTTTTTTTTTGCGCTGCTTCCTGAATTTATGTACGCTGCGGGACTTTATTGCTTCGCCAAGATAAGTTTCGAAACGGTGCCGAGACGCTCTCGGCGGCTGCGGTGCACTTCGTCTAGCTAGCTTGGCACCGTGCCAATACGCCGCCGCAGTGTGCATTGTTTGTTTCGGACGTTCGAAAACGGCTTCTTCAGTTTTTTGCCAAACTTGCGCGCGCGGAGTTCCTGATCTTCTCAGCGTAATTCGACAGAATGTCTCGAACGACGAACAAGATGACGACGTCAACACGCCGTTTAGCGTGCGCAGCAGACGACGCGGGAGGCTCCACAAATCGGAAGGCGTAATTCAGTCACATGTGCTCACTCTGCAAATAGGCTCACGCGGTGGGACCTTTTTTTGGTGCGGATGGAAACAAGCGCGGCTGGAAACAAGCGCGGCTGGATATTGAAGAAAAAGCGCGGCTCTTTCGTATGATACTAAAATGGCGGCAGTATTGAACGTTGAACGGCAGCAGTGTGACGCTGAGAAAGCCCATTTTTTGCACTTGCATTGGTAAAAATTCAGCTGTCTGATGTGATAGCATGCTGTTACGGCTAAAATACTGACTGGGACACATGAAAATTGGCGAGGTTGTGCGTCAGCAGGGGCAGAATCCAAAAATAACATTTAAAAAAATGGTTTTCTAACAACAAGATGTAAAGTGTCTGAAATACAGTTAATTTTGTCCTTCTCTATTCATTCCTTTTTTTGATATGATATGGAAGTTTCCAGACTCGCCAATAATTTGTTGTGACATTTTGATTGTATAATTCTGAATACAACACTGTAGTATTTATTTTTTTTTTTATAAGACACCTGTTTTGTGTGCTTGTAATGGCGCTGTTGCTGCCGCCACTCTTTGGGCATGCTACTTCTCAAGCCAGCGCTTCTGCTGGCTTTCTTGCACCACGCTTCTAGTACCTTTGAATGGTGCTGAATAAAGAATTGATTGATTGAATATGCCGTACTTCTTACAAAGATGCAGTTTGCAATTGACTCTGCTCATGCACAGGCAAGTGCCACAGCAAATGAGGGTATAATGATTTGATAACTTTGTGACAGCAAAGGTACTAGTTAATATAGAAATTCATGTGTATAGAAAAATAGTTCTTAAGCTTGGCTTTTGTGATTACACTGCAGCGTGTTGGGGGGGTTCCAACGCAACTAGCCCTACAGAATTTTTGTGGTGTGCCGTCATGGCATCAATTTTTTTTATTGGGAACCTAAAAACATTTAGCATGCTGTGCTGCTAGACCGTCTGAAGTTTCTGGGAGTGATATCAGATAAAAGAAAGTATAAATCTTCTTGTGATTACACTTTGCCAAGTATTTTGCATAGTGCACTGTATAGCCTCCCTCAGATGTTGACAACCTAAATTGGAACTTCATTAAAAAAATTCTTTACTAAGGTATAGCTTGACTAGTAGCCGCTTTTGTATTGATGCAATTTTATGTATGTCATAGACTTTCAGCTTTTGCAACATGGTGCTAGCAGTCACATGACCATCAGGGACTTGTTTCTGCTCACTTGTGATCTTTCTGGAAACTTCAAGTGGAATAGTCTGCTGTGCTGCAGTTCCCTATTGATGTCACATAGTGAAGGGTTCAACAAAAGTTTGTCTGTGGTATCATTCTTGATTGATCACTTTTGAGGAAACTTTTATGCATGTTTGACTCATGCCGCTCCTGGACATGCATGCAGAGCACGAGTGTTGCGCATAGCTTTTGAGCCAACTACGGTGACTGCAGGCTGCTTTAGTTTTTGCAAGTTATGTACCCTTGCACCGTTATCACTCTTGCAGATGGTAGAGAACAGTTATGCATTTTGGTTATTGCCTATAAAATTATGCAGTATGCTTTTCAACAGCACTCTGCTACATGCACTGCCGAACAGAGATGGAGATGCTTATTGCAATAGGTCATACAGGCACGGCTGTCGGTGGTTAGGTCCTTTGAGGCTGCCACCATGCCTCTGTGAATTCCCAATGCATATCGATATAGACATCACCGTGCCCATGTCAAAGCCAGAATCGGCAGTAAGCCGGTCTCTGCACATTCCGAAGAGGCGCAAGATATTATGGCCCAGCACTGTGTCACCCGCACTGTGAGACAAGGCAGCACAGTTAGCCTCTAAAAACAATTTTGATCTACGTAGTCTCTTAAAGTATGGCAATGCCATCCGGTAGGGTTGTGCAAATAGTGGATTTTTAGTTCGAAGCGAATAGTAATATAGGCAGAATATTTTTAAATCGAATATCAAATAGTTACCCCTTCCAAAATCTTGGTCACAAAGTGGCATGCAAAATAATTATTGGATACATGCAATTATAAAGTATACTAATTTGTGAGAATGAGACCACAATTAATTGAAGTATGACTTATTTACTGGCAAATAGTTTTCTCGCAAATAAAAGTTTCTGAGCAATTATGAAGGTTATGATAAATTTTTAAAGGTATTTATTTTTATCCAAAACTTGTTTTTCTGACTTGGTGTCTGGAGGCGGCGGTGGTGAGAAAAGAGTGCTGGCAACCAGGGTGCCAAAATTGGCAAAGATGGCGCCAGTGTATCTGGAGCTCGTTGCTCAGTTTATTTTGCCCGTTATTGAACAAGGTTGATGAAATGACTATAGTTAATATATGTGAAAGCTCCCGCTGTAATATTTATACAGTTTTGCCAAACATGTGAATCTATTTTGGATTTTAAAAATCGTGCCTTGCTGATTATTAGACATTAAACAAACTTGTGATTGTGAGTTGGACAACACTTCACAAAGCATGAATATTACAGCTGCGCTCGAAGTGAATATCGAATAGTGTAATATTCGAAACTACTATTCTAAAATTCGAATATTCGCACAACACTGCCATCTGGTAAAGGTCAGAAACAGGAAGTACATAGGGTTTCCGCAGAAATGGTTACGTTGTATTAACCACTGAAATTATGACCTTATGGGAAAGACTCGCTGCCCAGAAGGCGTTGCTAAAGTGCCCCCTACGGCAAGTTCATTGGTTTCGAGTAGGGGGAAAGGTAGCTGTATGATGCTGAAAGCTCAGGAGTGCAATGGCGCTGCCGCTTTTGCTTTTGCTGCGGTTTGGATTTCGGCGAATTTCAGGCGTGCAAGAATTCTTCAGGCCAAGCACTCTTCGAAAAGGCAGGAAGCTGTTCAATGCCCAGTACGTTTACAACGTGCAGGAGGTCGCAGGGACTGTTTCGGCGTGCTGACACTCGCAAGTTCAGCGAATGTCATACGACATTGAAATACAGGAAAGTTCTACGAGGCATGTTCGTACGATTAGCGACAATGAATGAACGAAGGGATTGCTCTTAAGAAACCTAATAGTATCTGCAATAAATGACAAAACGGAATCGTGGACCGGTCCACCGATGGACTGCTGGCCGCGGCCGTCGGCGGCCCGAATTCGGGCTGCCCTGGGTTTGTGCCGTTTCTGCAGCACAGTCAATCGCGGAAGCACTTTTGCAGCATGCACAGCAGTTACGCGTAAACTTCAACATTTGTCTCCACAAAATTCTTCAAATTGTGTATGTGCGGTGGCAGTTCGCAAATTCGCATTCTGACAGCCGTGGTTTTGCAATCTGCCCCGTGCTGGCTACGCGCTCCGAAACTACTTTGGGTTGGTATTCGCAGGCCTTGATGGAACCCTTTGTTAACTTTGCCTGGTTAACCTCATTAACCGATTCGGACGAGCCCAGCTCGTCTTTGCCGAACTGTCCCAAAACCGTTTTGGACGAGTGTAGCTCGTCCACTCGAGATAATATCTCCTTTTAAGTGTTTTAAACGAGACATGCTCATCTGCGGGCTAGTTGGTGTGTCGCTTCGCAGATGGCAGCACTGGGCAGGTGACTTTGTTTTTTTAACCGCTGTTTCACATTTATTTGGGGGGGAAACACGTGCTTAAAAAAATGGCATCCAGTGGAGGCAACGCATGTGTTTCTGGTCTGTCGTCGCTGAAAAGAAGCATTTTGCCGTAGTCCAGCTCTGGACTACGAGGGCGGTCTAATAAGTACTGAGCCTTCAAAAGAAAAACGAAAATTTTGGAATAGGTGTCGATTTATTTCTCAACATAGTCCCCTTTCAACTCTATACACTTGACCCAGCGATCCTCCAACTTCTTTATCCCATCAGAAAAATACGTTTTCTCCTGAGCTGCAAAGTAGGCTTCTGTGGCGGCGATAACTTCTTCATTCGACTCAAATTTTTGTCCGGTGACTGACTTGTTCAACTTGGGAAACAAGAAGAAATCACTCGGGGCCAAATCTGGAGAATACGCTGGATGAGGCACCACTTCGTAGCCCAGTTCGACCAACTTGGCCGTAGCGACGGCGCAGGTGTGAGCTGGCGCGTTGTCACGGTGGAAGAGCACCTTTTTCTTCACCAAATGTGGCCGTTTTTTTCGCAATTCAGCGTCGAATTGGCTCAGTAATTCGGCGTAGTAGGGTCCTGTCACCGTTTTGCCCTTCTCAAGGTAGTCAACGAAGATCACACCTTGAGAATCCCAGAAAATGGTGGCCATCCGGCTCACCTTTCCGGCCGATGCGACAGTCTTCACCTTCTTCAGAGCAGGTTCTCCGGGTGCAGTCCACTGTTTCGACTGTTCTTTGGTCTCTGGTGTGTACCAGTGGATCCATGTTACGTCGACGGTCATAAAACGACGCAGGAACTCCTTCGGATTACTCTTAAACAGCTTCAAACACTGCTCTGAAGTGGTCTCACGGACGCGCTTGTTGTCCGGAGTGAGCAAACGCGGCACCCATTGCGCCGACAGCTTTCTCATGCCCAAAATTTCATGCAGGATATGACCCACGCGGTCTTTTGAGATGCCTACTGTCTCAGCTATCTCTCGCACCTTCAGTCGGCGGTCTGCCAATATGAGGTCGTGGATTTTTGTCACGTTATCGGCCGTGGTAGCCGTTTGCGGGGCCCCTGGGCGAGGCTCATCAAAAACCGACGTGCGACCATGTTTAAACTTGTTGAACCAATTTTTGACGGTTGCCATCGAAGGAGAAGACTCACCGTAGACGGCATCCAGTCGCTCTTTGATTTCGCTGCGCGATTTCCCTTGCAAAAACAAAAATCGAATCACCGACCGATATTGCTCTTTTTCCATTTTTTTAACGGGCACACAAAAAATCACCTGCTTCCTCTTCCTCAAGCCGCCAAAAACAAAACCGCGAGCCCGATTCGACTGGACCTTTGCATGTGTCCCTCCAAGAGAGCGTACTCAACGTCAGTATATGTCTCATGCGATAGCGTCGTGCTCTCGCGGTGAGGCTAAGTACTTATCGGACCACCCTCTTATAATGATTCAGAAACCGAAGTTCACTTCATTTCTGGAAGCGGGGGGGGGGGGGGGGGGAACAATAGCAATGACTTCGAAATTAGCAGTTCATCAGATCAAGTAGACTGCTCAGAAGACACTATTGCGTGTGCGCATCATTGGCGGCGCATCGATGTGAAGGACATCCCCACGAAGGCTCCTCGGTTTCCGTTTTTGGGCGTCCCTGGTAAGGGCAAAGCGTTCAATATAACATTGCCTGATGACTTTATAAAACTTTCCGAGCAGCGCTCTTGCTCTATTTTGTATTGTTGATTATCAGCAGGTCACTGGCCTTCTTTATCATAAACAATAATAAACTTTAGTATGCTAATTTGACTTAGTATGGGCTTTAAATTTTTTTCAACACCGAAAACTTGCTTTTTAGAAGGAAAAGATTCAATATCACATTTTGATATTGATATCACTTTAGGCACAGAAATTGTCAAATAACACGCTTGGCAGGTGAACGAGCCGTGTTGCTTACCCTACATGTATAGGTTGTAAATACCTCACATGTATACGTAGCAGACAGCGCACCTCTTGCGTACTTACCTCGCACGTCGAAAAGCGCGTAACCAGTGCTCCCATCGGTCTGCCTCATACGGCTTTCCGGAGAGCCAATAGAACCACACATCAGGCTTACGACCCTCATGTTCATGACAATTTACCAAGCAACAATAACGGCGACTACCGCGCTTCAGGACCGCGCGCTGCTCAGCGTAATCGTCCGGTCCCACTGCTTTTGATGCGGTTTCTCGAAAAAGAGCACTCGCTTTCCATATGCGACAATGCAGGCGGTTGCGCACAAGGTCGGGCGTACGTTTCAAGCACTTTTCGAGTCTGAAAACTACTCACAAAATTCAATACAACGCACAAAGCGAGCGAGACCTCTGTAACTGAAGAGACGCCGTCCATCTTAACCAACCCAGCCAATTTTGTTGCATGCCACCAGGCTGCGCCACAGTACTTTCTAAACTCCAGCGTGTCAGTTCCATAGCAGTCCTCAGCATGTAATCGGTTACATACGTCATTAGTTTTTTTGAGTCGCCTATAAGCTCGTGTGTTTACTACAGGAGCAGTCTGTGTCTTCTTTTGGCACTGCTGCCGAAAGTATAGCATTTTATGCTATGGTCTAGCAGGCACAATGTGGTAAAGAATGCCTACACTGGTGTGATGGCACTGGCGGGCCTTAAAAGCACAATGCATTTTCAATATCCTTAATGTGACAGTGACCCTCGCACCACTCCCACAATACGACTTGCACCGATGCGTTTCACTATGTCAAGAGGGCACACTTGACCCATTAATGCACAACTCCATTTGTCTGCACGAAGGCAGCACCACTTCTCAACACAAGATAACTGGAAATATGGAAGAAAATGCGTTATGATGCAAAGAAAACTTAGCAGTAGTACAAAAAATACAATTTAGACCAATGCATCAATGTATCTTGCAAAATAACTGTCCTTGCGCAAGTTTTAGGTCATGTGATGGTACACAATTTAGTTTGCAAGGTTTCACCATCAAGCGATGCCACATGTCATTTTGCGCCACTTTCAGAACCAAATTAAAAATATAATTTATTGTTGATGGATTAAAAGCATGCTCGTTTCAGTCAGTGTGACACACAATCTTCTCATTCCCACCACAGTCCAAAGGCATGTTCTGAGTGGTAGACAGTACCTTTAACAAGGTATTGCTTTGGTGTTGGCTTAACTATATTATATATAGCATTGCCCATACATTGGAGCTGTACAAGGAGACACCTGCGAACGAAGCACTTGGCACATGGCACTTTGTCTCAACTCGCATATTGTTGTGCATTAGGGCAGCTAGTACTATCAGCCAGCCGTGTACACTTAGAGGTAGCAGGAATTCACAGTTGATGGTTTGTTCTAGGCAGTCCCCACGAATGATGTATCCATTTTCATGGTTACAATGCCTGTGCATAATACAAGCAAACAACGTGTAGCATGAAAAAAAACTTTGCTCATTTTAATACCTAATACCAGTGGAACTGAAACACTGAAAAAGGAGTCAGTGTCTTGCATTCACAAGCGTTGTGCTATGATGAAAAAAGAAGGCACCACTAAGGACACTGACAAATGCTGATGGGTTTCCACTGTTCTCTTTTCATGCATCTTACCACAGTGTTGACCGAGACATGATGTCTAAGTGTCGTGGCATGTGGTGCCTGAGATTAGTGGGCTGGGAAAATAATGTGAAAAGAAAGTAAAAACCTAGGAGTAATGACAACTTTCGCTTCCTAAAATAGGTTGTAATGCAGCTCTTTCTGAAGTGTTCTTTAGAGTGCAGCTCAGGCGCCCGTTCCTGTGGCGAGCGTCGGCGGCATCCTTCAGTGTCCCTCGTAATCGTGCAAACGAGCACAGCGAAGGATGAAAGAGTGAATGCGGAATGCCAATGAAAGACGGTGATGGCGAGAAGAGGGCGACAAGGAAGGTTGAGGAGGAGGATGTGGCGAAAGCGTGAGAAGTGTGTAGTGCCGCGCAAGACGGGCTGCGACGATGGCTATGAGATGGCGCCAGCAGAGTAGCGTTCGTCATCTGTTCACCAAAGTGCTGCATGAGTGGAGGTCTGTCTGTGGCGGCTGCTGCGAATCGCACCCATGCGTCACCCACGCTCTCCCTCATGAGATCTCCCGATTAGCGAGGTGATACGATCTCGACCGGGTGAAGTGAGTCGTCACCGCAAAAATTGGGTGACGGCGACGAAGGCGGGCATCGTGATGATGAAAAATAGAAAAGACTGTATTCACTTCATTGGTACATGGTTTTGACTCTATCCGAGTCTCGAGCGGTTCTGTTTAACACGGGGGCCAGGACGGCCTTAAATAACCCCTCGCGGTCCTGTGGTAGTTGATATTGATATCTCCCTGGAGAACTTGTGGAAGTGTCAGTGCCTTTGTCAGGTTGTCAAGTAGACGACGTCTTCCCCTTCGTGCCCTCTTCTTTGGGTGCTCACCTTTGCATCTGCTCAGAGCGTAGAGGGGTGAAGCTTTCTCGGGGATGAAGGCAATTATCTCGAGACGGGAAAGCCCGTGGGCTTGTTTCCCACACTTGAGGGATCCGAGTTTCCAGGAAGATAACAGCCTCTTGTCATGGGAAAGCGTGCGGGCATGTTTCGCACACTTGAGGGATCCGAGTTTCTGAGAAGATAACAGCCTCTCGTCATGGGAAAGCGTGCGGCCATGCATCCCACACCTGAGAGATCTGAGTTTCTTGGAAGATGACAGCCTTTTGTCACGTGAAAGCGCGTGGCAATGTATCCCACACTTTGAGCGGTCGAATTCCAAGCCGATCTTAACAGAGACAGTTATGCCACACTTCACTTCGTTGGCAATGTGCTGCAGGAGACAGATTGTGCGCGCCAGCCACTATATCGCGAAATGAAAACGTGCATACAGCTGCGCTCAAATTTTGCGTTAGGGAGTATCGGATTGGTGAATTTTCTGATTCTTTAAAAGCATTTAAAAATATAAAAAAAAACTAAAAAGAAAGGTTAACATAGCACATTTTGATAGATAGAAGTATTATAAGTATGCTTTGCACTTAACCATTATGTCAACAAGCAAAATTATGCTATTCCACTGCTGGCTGCTGTTCATCCAACTGCCGAGTAGTGACATTGTCAGTGCCAGGGTCAACTTGTGTTAAAGGCCTCCTTTAATTAAGGCTTAGATGGGCAAAAATAAGAGACCTGTGTCAAAAACTTGTGCTGGAAATTATGTGAACCTATATAAGCACAAGGATATAACCAGGGTGTGGAGTTTGGCCTTTAACTTCTGAATTTGGTGGGAATTATCATCTACATGGTGTGCCAACTAACATGGAGAAAGTTAAAAAAGAGGAAAGTCTTCTGCACAGATAGACCCAACTGTACGTTATTAGCAACCTTCTGAAGAAGCTTTTAGTATTTTTGTGTTTTTATAAATGAATTAGAACTGATTAACAAACCTTTTAATCATCAACAAGAGAAGTCAATATAACCGGAATGAATTTAACGAGTCTGCTGTAGTATACGCACAAAGCAGTAGTTGGCGCTGACTCACTTTTAAATCTGGAGATGATGTTGTGCTTGCATTTATCGATGAAGGTTTCGTGAAGAGAACAACTGCCACCAGAATACAAGTAACGCAGACAAGATCTTTGAGGTCTCTGCTATGTTATAACTGCAGTCGAGATGGCTCTTGTATATTTGCTTGAGGTAGCCTGGACATGGAAAAAAAAAAAAAATTGAAAACGACAAGGAAGTAGACAGGGACGGACAAGTCGCACCAGTCAGACGCAATTCAATCTATACCAGTGAGGACAACAATAAATATGGTGTCCTTGTTTCTGTTTGATATGGATGTGTGCTGTTTAGTCGTGCTTCTGATCAGCTACCAACTTGCTCAGCTAATAATTTCTATTGTAGGAGTATATAGTGTCAGTTCTTTATTTACATCGCATGAGCGCTGAACAGATAGTGCGCCAGTGCCTTGCTTGGAACAGCCTAAAAGACCATATGTTGCGACTAGCATGAGCTTATCCTTGCACATACTATTAATGCGTGAGGATACAGCGCTAGCGCCATATTAATGAAGAATTTGGCGTCTTTATGTATTCCACTTGTTTAGCGGATGAAATGCTGACAGATAAAGCTTTTAGCAGATCAAATGCAAAACGAAGCCAGGGACAGTATTTAGGGGGGGGGGGGGACAAACACTTTATTGAATCGCACAATTAACTTTGAATTAGGGTTGAATCTGCGTTTTATCTTCACATTTTTATAAAATAATAAAATGACACAGCAATTTGATGAAATATACACAGCAACTTGAAGAAATATACTTGCTTCTTAGTATAATACGATATTGAATGCGATGTTTCAGAAATTGCCAACTTATACAGAGCTTTTCACCAGAGCAGTAAGTTACTGCTCTAAAGCAATTTTTCCTGCTTCAAACAGCAAATATTTCTGCTCTTAAAGTGCCGATTTTTCATGCTCCAAAAGCTGCTCCAAAAGAACAAGTGCCGCTTCCATCACTGCATTACGCAAACACCTTGATGTGCACAGGGATGGAGCCAATTCGCAGTAGGAGACCTGGAGTGAAATATGCAAGCTTATGATGCTCATGTAAAAATCTGTTCCGTGCTTACGCCGTGGCACGTTCCACATGCACAATATCTTCTGCTTTCTTTAGTATCGAAAGCTGGAAACTGTGCACCATACTTAAGAGTTTTGTCTGGACATGGTTGTTGCCTTGTTCTGATCAGAACAAATCATAACTTTGCTTCTTTGTGAAAAATTTTACTTGAATCAGTTTTCTGCTGCATATAAATTTCAGTTTATCTTTGTGTGGCCTTTGCATGACTTTCTCATATGCAGGTGTGTCCTATTATAATGTGAAGAACCCTTAAATTTTTTTGTTTCATTGTGCAGGCTGGTCTGGGCCTCTCAGCTGCATCATTGGCAGCATCAGGGGGTGCAAGCCTTGGCTATGGCACAACACAAGCAGCAGCTGCTCGACTGCTTGGTGCAGCTGCTGCAACTACTGGCGTCACCACGCCATCTACAAAGCAACGTGTCTTTACAGGCACTGTGACAAAGCTGCATGATAATTTTGGCTTTGTTGATGAAGATGTGTTCTTTCAGACCTGGTGAGTACTACCTGGTTTTATGCGATAAGTGACTGGCTATGAATGTTTTTCCCATGCAGAATAGCCTGTCGGGCATACATTTGATTAACTTCCCTGCTTATCATTATTTTCTCTCTCTCTCTCTGGCTAGTAAATTATGGCTAGTACATTGAAGCTTGTTAATTTAAAGGGACCTTGAAACGATTTTGACGATTTTGTACAAACGTACTGAGTTGTTAGGATAGGACCTTTTGATCATTAAGTGATGCATGGAAGTGCTCAGCATAAAGCGTGTAATTTATTATAAGGTTATAAAAATGTGCATCGCTACCAATCATAGCAGCATTGCTCCCCTGCGTTTTACCCGCCCCCTCCCAATTGACATAGTTATCCCAATCAACGTCAGTTGTGCGAGCTATCTGATTGGCTACCAAAGTCGTGCCATCGATAATATTTTTCCACTTTACGATGAACAAATATTCGTAATAGTGGGAATGTTGGTTAATTTATTTTTATAAAAAAAACTAACAAAGAGAGTACACAGCGACAATTTAGCACTACGCTCGAGCTCTTGCGACACACAGCAAATATTGTCTGCTTGTGTTACAACGTTCTCCATGTTGACGCGAGCTGTGCAGTCAGTGCTGGTCTTGAGCTTTCTTTTCGTAAGCACCATATGAGTCACTTCACTTATATTGTGCTAATTTTTTTACTGTAGCTGTACCCTGCGCGTCTACAAAATTTGTCCATACCGTTTCAGGGACCCTTTAAAGGCTATCATGTACTGTATTTGCTTGGATATAATGAAGTCCAGTTAAACTTCGATATAAAGAAGTCGGTAAAACCGCCACTTTACTTTGTTATACTGAAATTTCACGATATTAAAATTCTACATTTTATGCAAATAAGAACAGTCACCGACAAATTTTTCTTATACAGAAGGGGCCGTAATATTTTTCAGATTTTTGGGCAGTTGTAAAAAATGCGCTTCAGTTAGACAAAAATTTAATTTTTTAAAATTCGAGCGCTGGTGACTAAAGATACGGCTTCATGCTGTGTTGACGATAACTTGACATTGGTGGTACGAAGCAAAGCCTGCGAAGCATTCGCACCCACTTCGCCGCTGCAGCTGATCGTGTCACCTGCAGTGCGACGACGCTATCACGAAGAGTGCATGTGGAGAAGAGTGAATGCTTCATCTGCCGCTTGCATCAGTGTGTCTCCGAAACTCGATATTATGCGTCCTCCAGTGCTAAACGCGGGGGAAGACAGCCGCCAAGATAGGGCATGCGTGCCGTGTATGCAGTCAGCTGTGCTGACAGCCATGCGTAGCTAAGGCTGGGCTAAGGAGGAGACGCAGGCTCGCCCCAATATATACCCCACAAATATTTGCATTAAGATGGCGTTTAAGAGACTGGAAACTTGCTTGAATAGTGGAAGGCTCACAGAAAAAAAATTCCTTGCACAGTAATCTTTGTATAGTACTCACAAGTATAAGCAGTGAAAAGGTTTGGTGCAGCTGGTTAGATGTTAAGAGCAGGAGACATGCCTAACAGCAATCATTAAAAAATCTTGTCTCTGCAAAAAAATACTTAAACTTTCGGTAGCAGGGAATAATTTGCTGCCTTGCATTGCCTTAATATTAATTAAATGCAAGAACATGGGACAGCACATTGTTGTCTTTTTAAGGAGCTTTAGCACAACATGATGAGTGGTTTGATGAGCACAGTGTGCGGTTTAGGCAAGGCCTGGTGCAGTTGTGTCTTTTCCCTGCCTAAGTGCACATTGCTGTAGTGGACCTTCATTAGGCTGTGCATGTGACATAATAAGCCCAAGGCTATCATTCATATTAATAGTTAAAAAGTTGTCTGGGCCATCAAAAGTCTCCTGCTGCATTATATTTAGAGTCTCATTTATATTTGTACAAATATAGTAGCTTTTCATTAAAAGGGTACCTGAAATCTGTGGAAGTACCTTGTACATAATCTGATTGTGTTGATGGCTTTGCAGTATTCATTGTTCTACACTTACTTAGATGATGCTACAGTGTAATCTTGTTTATTCAAATTTCAAGGGTACCAGAAATTTATTCTAATAAAATGGTGTTACAACTAAGAAGAGCGCTTTTAAATATAGCGCCTGATCATTTGTGCGGTACATTGTGTAAAACAGAAACCGTCACTGGGCTCTCATTGCAAAAGTATTATCTTTCTTTCACCTCCATCAGCGTGTGACGTGCTGCAAGAAATCTAGGTTTTGTACAATGTGCAGGTGCGATAAGGTCGCGCTCCGCGCGATGAGAGGATGAGGGTGTGAGGGAAAGAGTGCAAGGGTGAGCCGAGAAGGGTGGTTGCCTGATGCACGCCGTTCTCTCACGTGCCCAGTGTTGGAGGTCACGTGATCAAACCAGTGCTAAGGGGTTGGGGGTTAGCTAGCGAGCGCACAGTAACGTAATCAACCGCGTGCTAGGGTGGTGTTTGGGGCAGGCGAGCGCACGTCTTCTCGTCTACCCTAGCTGTGGCTGCGCATATCTGTCCGTGCGGCTGAGCGCATATGTGGGCCACGCGCCATATCTTGTAATATGCGGCGGGTGCAAAGTTTGGCAAGCCAAGCGGCTGGTCTCTTCACGTATCTTCTTGCGTACCTAGTAGTAGAGGTTGCGTACTCTCAAGTGGCGGAAACGTGTTAAAGCGAGAGACAGCGTGAAGTGTTCGCTTTCTGAGACCGGCGCTCTTCATCATGCTAGCGTGACGGTGAGTATTCGCGGTCATCGAGGGAGATGTGCTCATGTTTTCCTGTGCATGCTTGACACCATGCTTGTGAAGGGTAAGCTTTAGCTCGGGAACCCCAATCTTAATACACATGGTAACAGAGAAATTGTTTTCCTCGGCAACACTTCACCGAATTTGATGAGGTTTGTTGTATTTAAAAGGAAAAGTCGAAATCTAGTGACCGTTGGAAGCGGAATTCTGATTTAAGCCGTCAATTCTTTAATAAAAATTGTAGAAAATCGCAAAATTCCACAAAATGAAACTATCGCGTTTACAACTATAACTTGGCAGTGAAAAAATATATTGCAACTCTGTCTATTAATACATTTAAAGCAAACAAAATTGATATATTATACACTACTATAAAGCGCTATATTATTATGTGGATATCACTTTTGTAAAATACCCGTAAACATTGTAACAAATTCCCACAATCTGTAGATTTATACATGAAATTTATCCGCTTTAGATGCTTTAACGGATGCAGTTTACAGAACAGCGATATCTGTCTTTGAAGCGGAGTTACAGATTTGTAAACTTTGGGCTTCTATTTTTTTAAACATACCCAATTTTGGCAATTTTTCTAAAAAATTCCAGACCCTAAATAAAAAAACTGTCTCCTACAGTCACTGAAGTTTAACTTTCTCAAGTGCAACAAATTTCATTCAAATTAGTCCAGGAGTTGTTTCATAAAAGCATTTCTGCGTTTTACATGTATTTGAATATGCAGCATAGGAGTTGACCCTGAGCTAAAGCTTCCTTTTAACTTAATACATAAACAAATTCATAAGCTATCAATGCTTCGCCTTTTGGGCAAAGCTCCGACTTTTTTTTTCTTCCTGCTCTTCTGAAGTTGGATGAGATAGGAAGGCATGCACAGTGGTGCTTGCTCCGGTTCTGTCTCGGCTTGCAGCATGTTTTTCCTGATTATTTTATGGCATGTGACATTACGGTAGCTAGCGAAGCATTGAACGTTTGGCTTTGGCTCCAGTTTTTCTGAAAAGCGGACCATGGGAGTGAGAAATTTCGTTCAAAGTAATCGTTGCGCAGTTTTTGCAGTTCGAATTCGCGGGAATTTTTCGCTATTAAAATACATAGGACTTTGTTGGGACCAACAGAGCAGTTCGAATTATCCACCAATTCAAATTATCGGGATTTCACTATACTTTGCTAATAGTGTGTCATGAGATGGTGATAACACCCGTCTTTTGCAGTTGTGCAACTTGGATGCTCACTGAAGCTTCAATATACACTATAGCATAACATGTTTATAGGAACCAGCTTTAACTTATCTACTGTATCAATTCAGCTGCTCATAACCGATCAGAAGATTTCATTCTATTGCTAAATGTAATCTTCCATTAAAGGGACACAAAAAAGAGACTAAAGCAGTTAATCTGGTAAAGCATTCTTTCAAAACTCTATTTTCATTAATTTGGTGGAAAGAGGCTGATTATTAAAAAATGAAATCAAAGCCAAACTTAAATTTTTGAATTCTGCACCAAAACTTTAGCGCTCATACATTGGTGTGACATCACGGATTTCAAATCATTTTCTAAGATTTCAGTTGTGGCGCCGTAAAAGTTCTCGGAACTTACTCTTAAGGTTAGTGTTTGGCGCCTGAATGCGCTGTAGTTCATCTTTATTGATAAACAGTTAAGTAGACCAAAGCAGACGTCAAAATCTGTGACGTCACGGTGAGCTTGTGCGAGAATTTCAAGGAGGCATCACGACTTGTCTTCTGTTTTTGTGTATTTTTTGGCTCATTAAGCAACTGTCATGGTAAGAGTCGCTTTTTTGTTTTGTATTATAAAAGGGTAATTTACTAATACTACACATTTTTCTCTTTAGTGTCCCTTTAATGGTATAGTAAACCCTCTTCACTACTCTACTAATAGGTGTCTGTTCTGCCAGCAAACCTGGCATTAATTGCAAAATACCGGCTGACTGCGGATTCAGGGTTGATGAATTACTACTGTGCTATTCGCTGCACTGATCTGGTTTTTGTGCCAACTCCATATGGTCAGGTTCATGATTGTGAATGGTTATGTGAATTTAACTTCTTTGTTTAAATAGGGCTGATAACTGGTCCAGTTAGTTATTGAACACAACTATGTTGCACTGATGGTACGACAGACTGTACAAAACTTTCTTTTCTGTATCATGCAGTCAACATAATATGTGCTTGTGTTTACATTGATGTGGCAGCATCCTTAAAGCTATTTTTTCAATAAACCTAGCACTGCTTCTTATTTGTACCATGTTTTATTTCTACAGTGTAATCAAGGGAACCATGCCAAAGGTTGGCGAGAGAGTTCTGGTTGAAGCCTCATATAATCCCAACATGCCATTCAAGTGGAATGCCTATCGTATACAGCTTTTGGCAAACCAGGTAGATACTTAACAAGCTTGCACTTTTTAATGTTTTTAGAAGCGAACGGTGCTGGGCTAATTGGTTCAGCATGACATTTGACGATAAAATAGCACAGGAAACGAAAACAGAGGAAAGAACACACCACAAAACCCTGTGCAGCACTTTGTGGTTTGTGTTCTTTTCTTTGTTTATCTTCATTTCCTGCACTGTGTTACTATTAAAAAAAAAATGTCTGTGTTGTCCGCTTCTATTTCCATTGCAATAGTACTTTGGTTTGTTTTTGTGTACAGAAATTAAAGCTGCAGTATAGTATAACACTTAGTGCTGGGTTGCTAAGCACGAGGTCGCGGAATCAAATCCCGGCCACGACAGCCGTATTTCGATGGGGACAAAATGCGAAAACACCCGTGTACTTAGATTTTTTTATGGTATAACACTGCATAATACTCTACAGACTGGAAAGTATTTTTCATGTTGTCTTTGCTACGCAACGATCAGGTTGCATAAACTTAGAGAAAAGTAGCGTTCTAAATTCATGATGCTGGTTCTGTACAGAATCATGAAAGTATGCTAGAAATGCTTATGAGTGCTGTAGAATATGAACACTGAAGGCAGAAATAAGTTAAAACAGGAAGAAAAAGTTACTGTGAACAGCAGTTACGAGGCGCATTCTTGCTGCTCTTTTTTTATCCCTGTTCCCTTGTTTTTGAGCTGCTGCACCATTTTCTGCCTGGCATTTTCAAAGAGCATGCACCGGCTCCCAGCTGCTTGGCTGGCTGTGGCTCTTCAACATGTAGTCCGATGGCAACCATCTTTTTCTGTGGCTGCGTACTGCACTGACAGCGAGAGCCGACACAAACCTCATTATCCTATCTCTGGCCTAACATCGAATGTTCCTGAGCCCTTTCCTTTTTACTGCCCATTTTTCTGCGCAGCCTGGGGAATTTGCTCAGCTGAGGGCGGACACGTTCAGCCCGTTTCCTAGCTTGTAACAGTTGATCACTAAAGATGGACATAAAGTAGTGGTGCAGACAAATAAGTGCCAATTCGATCCCTACACTACTGCACAAGTCTTCTTTATTGTATGAGAATAGTTATAAATTATTGTGAAAAGATGAACACATTAAGCCCATTCCCAAACTTATAACTGCTGTTTGCAATGCAAATTCTTCAAAGATTTCTTGCTTTCATTCCTTGCCATGGTTAATGAAGCTACTACAGGTTTGCAAATTATCAAATATATAAATAAAGCCTGCTTTCACGGGCAAGCGACTGCTTGGCGGCGGTTGCAGTGGCTGAGTTGCATCAAATAAGCAGATGTGGTTTTGTTTCACATGCATAGTCTTCCCGCTACGCTGTCGCTAGCGACGAGTGCTTTGGCAAACAACAACCTGTGCTGGAGCTTCACTTAGCCATGGTTCAGCATGTGTGAGCTGCAGGTTTCATTGTTCTCCAAGAGCGATGTTGATTTTTCACTTTTTTGTGCAAATATACACAGTAACAATTCATGTTTACTTCAGCTTCATTTCCTGTTTTAAAGGCCCCCTCACCACCTCTGGTCATTTTGAGCTGACAAGCGCAGTGCATACAACACATGCTAATGATCATGTCTACTAAGTGTTACATCCCTACACGTGAGGGAAAGAGCTGAAATTTCAAACTAAATGTCGTTCGCCCTTCTCCTCCCGGGCGCTGTGCTCCAAGACGATGACGCATATCAGCAACTGCGCCTACATGCATATATAAGTACATGTATACAGTTGAACTCCGCAATAACGAAATTGGCGGGGATACCGAAAAATTTCGCTATCACGAGAATTTCGTTATCGTGAAATAACACAGTACAAATAAAGAAATGGTCAGCGAAATGAAAACTTAATGCCAAAATTCAGAATAACGATCGTTATTCAGTTTCCGTGTCATGTTAACAGCGCCTCAGTACTACGAACTAATGTACCGAAATCCGGAGACCCTTAGATTTTCGTGTATCATTCATGGCAGCCGAAGCCGTAGGCTAGCAGGCGACAAGGCGCAGAAAGCGGACGCCGCGGCGCATGGGTCTGGAAAACCTGCGACGGTGCCCAAGGAAAAAAAAAAAAAAACAACGCGGGCAAAAACTTAAATTTATTCCAGAGGTAACGACGTAGCAGGTTTTGCGAGTAGCAACGGAGGCGTGTCAATTCCTTCTTTCACCCTTTTTTCTGCGCACGCCTCTTTCTTTCGTGCTTCTTTCTGCGGCTGTTACTAACTACGCATACGGATAAATGTAACCTACGTACTAGCGGGGATATGCCGCGGGCGTCCTACATGGTTGCACTTTGCACTTTCCAGATGGTGTCGTTTACGCGTGCTTGCGCTTTGGCATAGTTCAGGTGTCCGCCTCGAGCGATACAGTTCGGTGTCCACGACAAGGAATATGAAAAACAAACAAACAGCAAGAAACATTGCGCTTTGGAGGCGACTACCTTTGTTGTCGGTAGTTTTCCCGGCATCAACGTCCGATTTGCGCTCGTCACTCTTATTAAATGGTTCTTCGGTGGTATGGGCGACGGAATCTGCCAATAACAGGTCGATGGTGATGCAGCTCTACATTAAAAAAAAAAAATAGAAAAAGCAGTAACAACCAACACGTTGGCCATGACAACTTCCGGCACGTGCAGTTGCTTCCAGCTCCGTGCCGTTTTTGTAAGCAAAGATAGCGGTGCCCATGCAAGTGCAATATGGTGGTACTTTACGCAATATAAGTGTGAAGCAACAGCATTTCAGCGCATTTTGGAGTCTGCTGACCTTGCGTGAGTAGATAATGTGTGGGGAATGTCTTGTCAATTTTCGTTGTTGCGGGATTGCAGTTTAGCAACATTTCGTTGTCGAGAGGTACAAAATGCATTGAATCCTATGGGCGTTCACCGGGGATACGAAAATATTTCGTTGTTGCGAGAATTTTGTAGTCGCGGGATTTCGTTATTCCGGGTTTCGACTGTGTACATGTATATGCTGTGACGTCGCTCATAGTGACACGCGACACTTCGGGAATTATTCAAGGCAACCTGTGTTACTTGTGTAATCTGTTGCTTCAATAGACGAATTAAAGTTTAGAGAAATAATAAAACATGCAAACCAAATGTCTGCATGTTTTTGTTTTACTTCGCAACGCAGCAAGAGAGATGTACGAGTACTTCCGCTTGTTCTTATGTCGTGCAGTCGCGTGCGCTGACAATGAAACTATGTCATTTTCTACCGTGTTCTAGCACGCGATCATGCTCTTAGATCTGCTTGCATCTGCCTCAATGTTCGTGCAGCACTAACCTGTACCGCTAGTCAGGTGTTCTCGTGCACAGCGTGCAAAATCGTGCGCTGCGCGAAACAAGGCCAACGCAACAGCTTTCGCTCGAGGCCGTCACCGGAAGTGCACCGCGCAGCAGGAAAAGTGAGAAAGAAAAAAAGAGGCAGGGCCTGTGACATATGCGTCATGCGATTCTCTGGCTCTGGCTTGGGAAAATTAAAGGAAGGAATTTCACTTGCAGAGGCTAGACGGTCTCTCTCTTGGTAGCGGCGCTCACCTCCTGAAATCGTGGGTTCACGGCACTGAAATATTTGTGTCTTGTCTATTAACCCTTTAACTGCCAATTTAACTTTCGAAAAATGTACCAAAATTGCGAATTTTTAAGAAGTTTTCATAATTTTTTTCATGCAATTCTGATTCTGAAAATATATGTTACATCATTGATTTCTGTTTAGAATTAGCACAGAAATTAAAAAAAAGAAAAAAAAAACTGCTGTTGAGGGCAGCTTTCCCTTTAATGCATGCCGTGGTAATGGGTCAGAATGTACTGAATGTCATTCTCGTCAGTGGGCGGCCGCAAGATTCCGGGCACTGAAGAAAAGGGAAACCGCAGAGGCGCAGGTGGCGGGTTATCGGTGTTCACGCGCTGCCACACACGTGCAGTGCTCAGCGCGTCACCGTCGTCGCCGTCGCTCTTGTCGTCATCTGAAGCAATATCCAGGGTAAAGACAACGTCCGAGTCTCTGTCGGACACAAATTCCATGTCATCATTAACGCTGCTTTCTGTACTGCTCCAAGAAGCACCTCTTTTTCTTGGAGCATCGCCGCTACCGGCATTCTTTTTGTGCAGCGCCATTATGAAATGACTGTTGCCAGGCTTAAAACACGCGCGAAAGGCACGAAATGCGGTTTTTCATAGACAACTACCATCATCTAGGGTTGAAATTGACGACCGTGATACGTCTTTGGTGGCGGAATGAGCGGAAAATCGGGCCGGGCGAGTGTGACTTGTCGTTGGTGATATTGGTACAAACTTGTGTGACGAGTACAGCTGGGGGTTGGCGGCTAAAGGGTTAATTAACCAATTTCAATTTGAAAAATTCTTCTGGTAGAACGCTCCCTAGAGGGCACGTAACAACTTCAGCGTATAACCAAAATTTGCTATGTGGCCTGGTGAGGGGCCCTTTAGGTCTCCCCCAGCTACAGCTTTCTAGAATTGTAACCAGAGAGGATAATAATGAAATTTGGCTTGAGACAGGTCTGTCAGCGGCTCTCATTTTCAAATGCCGCCAGGCATTCCGGATGACATTTGGGCCACTAAGAAGCAAGAAGCCTGGTGACCAGGCTTAGTCGGCTTTTAACGAATATCTCGTTCCCTTTTCTCCTCAAGGCATTCGAGCAGAAGGGCAGCGGCCTCTTGGTTCTAGTAGATCTGGGGTGTGTTTTATCTGAAAAAGCACACAACCATACTATGTGTACACCGACAGCGAAAGAGAGGAAAAACAGCAGTGTGTGCCGTGAATGAGAAACATGGACTGCCATTTCGTCCCCTGGGGGTGGTGGTGGGGATGTTGTTACAGGTGGTTTTAGCCAGGCAGTTGTGGGGTCTCAAGCATGCTCTTGGGACAAAGGAACCACAACATAGTGGAAGAAACAGAACAAAGGGTATTTATTGCACCTTTTTTAAACCAATGCCAGCTAGCTGTATTACAACTAACGGAATATGCCGATGGGCGCTGACAAATTGCGGAAGTTCGACTCACTGTACCAGGATATCAAGTGAATATGTTCATCCCATGCCGGACACCAATGCCTAATTGTTCACGTGTATAAGTAGAACCTCGTTAATGTCTTGGAAAAAAACATGATAAAAAACGTGTTACAGTAAAACCTTGTTAATTCGACCCCTGTTAATTCGGACACATTCTGTGCTGCCGGCAGACGTATGCATTATTTAATGCAATGAAATTCGTTAATTCGGACGTATTTGGCCACAGATCGGTTAATTCGGACAACTCTCTGAGCTCGCCGAGCTTGGAGCGCCACAAATGTGCAACTCAGAAGAGCAACAACGGCGTTAGCATCCAACAAAACGAAGCAATGGAGTACGCATCACCATAGCCATCAGTGGAAATCGAACGGGAATGACAGCAACGCCAGAGTGCTTCGTGCCTATTTGAGCCTTTAAAGCTTTTGTTCTTGCATTTGCCGGCGCGCATAGCACCAAGTTGGCCGCGTGCCTTCATGACTGCATAGTCGCCATCCAAGATCGTGTCGATAGCGACCGCTGTTTCGTCCGCAGTGATTGTGGCAAAAAGTAGTTTCGTTTTGACTCAGCGCATGCGTTGGCCGCGTGGCTTCAGAACCGCAAGGTGGCCGTCCATGATCGCGTTGACAGCAGCCGTGGTTGCGGCAAACAATAGTTTCGTTTTTACTCAGTGCAAAGCTGTCGAGGATGAACAGCACTGACGACATCGCGATGGGTGGCGACCCGGTGACATTGGTGAAAAAATAATCGGATGTGCGCCCGGTAGTGAAAAGCGCGTCTCAGATCAAGACGCGCGCCACGGCTGCGCTAACCGTAAGACCTTCGCCGCGAGACCTTCGCCGCTGCGAGCGCTAGTCAGTCACGAGATGATGAGAATTGCAGCTTCCGCATTGCATTTTGGCAAAATACAAAACAGAATTTGATGATTCATTCAGTAAATAAAAGCGTGTTGATGTAGTAAGCATTTATTTATTTGACATTCGGTTAATTCGTACATATTGTTCAGTCCCATGAAATCCACATTAACAAGGTTTTACTGTAAACGTACGATACGAAATATCTAAAAACTTTGGAAAAGTGAGTTGTAATGTGAATAAAATAGGTACAAGCACGCTCCCGGCCTGGTGCTCGGCCATTATGGGACCTCAACGCTTGGAAAGGGGTGTTTGACCTCAACCCGAAAACGCCCCCACCTCAATAGGTGCTTGGGGCGCCACATGGGAAATGACCGCCATGGGAGCGGCCCAGACATCACCTTTTTTCCGTGCTCACGTTGGTTTCGACGGGAATTCAAGGCGCAGGCTCCTTTCCCAAGCGTATCACCCCTGAAGGAAGCCGAACGCCAGGCCGGGGTACGCTTGTACCCATTTGAACCAGTGGGTTCCCGGCGGCGATGGGAATCGAACCCACAACCTCCCGCAGCCGAGGCAGGCATTTGTTTATTGTTTTCTTGATAGCCTCGATAATTTGACATTCGGTTAATTCGGACATATTATTCAGTCCCATGAAATTCGAATTAACGAGGTTTTACTGTAAACGTACGATACGAAATCTCTAAAAACTTTGGAAAAGTCTCTCCTTCCCTCCCTCCTGCGCTACCTTCCCGCTTTGTTCCTTTCGCGTGGGAGATTGCGTCGCCAGTTACCCTTGCACCCGGTTGCAAGATACGCATTTGCTGCCCCACAGCACAGCGTCGCCCCCCCCCTCCCTCCCTCCCATACCCCCCGGCCTTTCGTGAGACGGAAGCAGGGCCGGGCTCGTCTGGCGCTCCCGGCCGTGACGGAAGTCGCGTTTGCTCTCCGCTGTGCGTTTTCTCTCCATGCGTGAAGGCGCGCGTCACCCGCGCGAAAGGCGCGCTTTCACTCGCACATAAGGCACGCGGCGACGATTTTATCGCCCTTGGACTCGTGCTCCACGTCTCATGCTCCTCCTCCGCATCGCCCTCGTTGAGAAGCGTGCTCGCTACCACCTTTGTCGGCGAGATTTTTCACCAGAAGCCGCATTATAACCGGTATTTCGTCTCACGCGGCTGCACTGTAAGCGATATGCGTATACATGGAGTTCTATGGGAGGGTAAACGGGAGTCGGAAAAGGCCGCGTTGCAGCCAGTTCTGCACTATAAACAGTTACAAGTAATCTATACTGTTAAATGCTTTTTACGTGCGTGTGCCTGAGTGAGTTCACCTCCGACTCTTTTATTTAGCTAGTTTTAATCGTGTTTCGATGATACGAATTTCGGCTAATACGAATATTTTTCGTGACCCTGTGAGATTCGTATCATCGAGATTCCACTGTAGTACGCTTCCAACGGCACTATGCCAAACGATCTGTGAAACAGATGGGTGAAGATGACTTATCACTATAGAAATGGCGGCGATATCTGCGAATGCGACATGCGATGACCCTCGAGATTTGCTGGTACCAGTAGAAAGTGAGTGCTTCCGCCATTTTTACGTGACTCGGGTGGGTGAGAAACACTGTGGCATGAGACGCCGACACATGCCGAGTTGGTGGGGCCCGAGTGGTTCAGGATGTGCGTTCATTTTCCTATTGTTTTTTGATGGCGACGGGAAACCGTAACAAAATCGAGCTGGTTGGTGATGCCGGAGCAAAACATGATGCTCACCTCATGCCACCTGCTGCAGGGAATGGCAGTGCATTTGGCAGGGCCTGTTAGAAGCATGCAGTACGCCACACAGTACAGCACTACGCCACATGCACTGTGAAACAGATAGGTGAAGATGATTATCGCAATAGCGTTGGTGGTGATATCTGTGAATGCGATGTGCGACCACATCGCACGACCACGAGGTGATTTGCTGGTACCATGGTAGAGGAAGGTGAGCGTATGCGGCCATTTTCACTTAACGCGGGCGGGCGAGTACTGTGGAGAAGCTGCTGTGGCAGGCGCGTGCTCTTGATTGTGCGTGCCTTGTGCCTTTTTTTGTTCACATGGGGTCTAGCAGCTGGAAAACATATCATACGATCGCAGTTTGGCAATGTACTGAATGTTGGTGCCGAAAAATATGTTTTCCGGGAACGTATGAACAGGTAAAAAAGAAGCATAACTGTAGTGAGTGATCTTTTGTGTTTTAGATTCCAACCGTTGGCACTGGGAAATCATAAGAAATGGGATTGTATCAACGCGGTTCTACTGTAGTCATGCGAATGGGGGCTTGTTTGAATGATCGTGTTTGTCCATCCCGGTGCCTTACTCCAATGCCTTTCGTGGAACAGTCTCACGAAGTGTGCTGACAGGTGTGCAACACGTCCATGCACACCGCAGACTCAAAGGCCAAGAGAAGGTAGCTTTTTCCCTTTGCGCCCTAGTATCCATGCCGTCAGGTGGCACTAGCATTGGAACACTTGTGGGGAGCACACATGCTCATTTCCTTAAATGTGGTGGTATGCTCTGTATGAGGATATAGGGCTGAAAGCAAACTCCGGATCTCGCCACACGAAGTCGTTCCGCAGTACTTCCGAACTCGTAGCGCGTGCAATCTCAGCTACGCTGTGTTCAGAAGAATAAGGCAACCAGCGGCATAAACTCTTTTATTGCTGCGAGCAATAAGTAACACTTGCAGAGGGAAAGACCATTTTGTAATAGGTAATAGGCTTGCTTCGTTGCGCGTGATAGTCGGGCAGCAAGGCCACTCACGGGTTGCGACTGGTATTCCTTAAGTCGTTGGCCCGGTTTGAGGCCGGCGAGCCAGAGAGAGCGTCTCCTCCAGTGACGCTCTTTTATACCAATAAATGGGTTGTTTGGGGCTAGTACCGTCAGAAAGAGAATTTCTTCCTCTTCCATTTCTTAATATACACCTAAGTATCACGCATACTCTGTGATAGGAAAAAAGCATTTACGAGACTGCCCAAAAACTGCTGCTTTTCCCACGAGCAGGAAAGTGTTAATTCTATTTTTAGGTTAATTCGATCCCGACTGACAGTCTCGGCTGGTGCCCATGCAATTCTATGGGGCCAAACTTTCATTATTTCGGTCCTAAAATTGGCCTTCGCCGGATAATTTGAATTTGACCAGTCAGCATGTACCTGCCTGGCCCCTGTAATTACCCCAATAGCGAACCCTTTAGCTTCAGCGTCTGTCTCGGAAAAGCTTAGCGGACAGTGAATGCGTTGAACACGTCACCTCCCATCAAAAATGCCCATTTTCAGCCTGCCCTACGAAAATTTTAAGCAATAATGGTAGCTCACAATGTCTGATTATGGTATTTACCCGATTGTAACGCTTGCTTTATTTTTTCTTTCGAAAGAAAATTGAGTTGCAAATTGCCTGCGCAGTTCAATTGGATACGAAACCGAAACTGCAATTGCGATGTTTTTATGCTTTACCACGTAACAGAGGACATTAAAGGGGTCCTGAATCACCTCTCGGACTTGGTGAAAAAACCCAGTCCACAGATATCACATGCTGCTGAGAACATGTCAACCAAATTTTGCAAGGCATGCACGGTGTGTGGAGCTCACAAGCGGAGCACAAAGTCACTTTTTTCTTGAAGGCACTCTTTTCGAACGCGGCCTTCTCCTCACGCATTTTGAAGCAGCCGGCGGCTTACATATGTCATCATATGCAAGATTCCCGTAGACGGCTACTATTGGCTGATAGCTGACATCAATCAAGAAGGGTGCTTGGATCAGAGCACTTTTTCCTACTGTTACTCATATATTTGTCGATGCAGTTTAATAAACAGGCTAAAGTAAGCGAAAATCTGCGTTTCAAATTTTGCTAAGAATTACGTGCTTCCGGAAAAAACTGTCTATCGTCTGCCCACACTCGGCCACACTGCTTATCGGTGTCGTAGCTGTTGGGTCTCGCTAATGTTGATTACTTTTGAACACTCAACTAGTCTCGAACCACTCGAAACGTAAGCTTGGACCACATGTACACTTGCCAGCACGCGCTCTCTCCTGGCCGCTCCAGGCTATACGCCTTGCCACACATCGCTTTGTATTGAGCTATTGACAGCACTTCAAAATGTGTAAGTTAGACATAGCTACTATCTGTTGATCAAACTGGTGCATGACAAAGTCGGTGTGCATCACGTAGCATGGCCAGACTGAAGCACGTGAATGCAAGCGCGCACTCCAGTCCTGTTGTGTACATATCAAACATTGTGCACATGTACTACAGTTGCATGTAGTTGTGTCTGCTACGTAGTGTAGTGACCACGACCACTGCGGGGTTCTGCAACGAGCCTGTTCATTGAGCTCCTTTCGGCTCGCTGAAGACAACTGCATTTGTCGTGTCGTAAGTGCCAAAATTGGAAATAGTGGCGTCTATGTGAACATTCAACATCAAATTTGAACTGTGCGCCATGGGTAGGCGAAGTGCTACATTGATTAGGCGAAGTGCTGTGGGCACGCCCCGCCCCACTCCTCTGTAGCCTTCACAGTGCAAGGCATTGAAGGAGTGGGAACGGGGCGAAGGGGATAAAGGGTGATCTTTGATTGCCAATGACGCATTGAAGTACTTTTTGCTGCAAAATATTTCTGAAATAGTCTATTTTAACTTTAAACACATTTCTCGAATTCAATAAGAAGTGTTTCAGGGCCCCTTTAAAATCCGTGGCAAAGCTGAATGTAGGAAATCAGCTGCCATTGTGCAACCCATTTAGACCCTTGCCCACTTTTCTTTCTAAGAAATTGGGTGCGCATTAGATCTCTTTGTTTAGGAGCTTTAATGTAATTTCTACATTCGTTTTCTATTTTGGACACCTAGAAAGTGAGCATACGTTTGATTCAGGGGAGTTTTAGAATTGGGCAAATAGTGCCAAATGAATCAGTGGTGTGTTGTTGTTTTTTCTGCATCTTGTTTAATTCGACCCCCCGATAATTAAATAAATTCTGGATCGAATTAATGGAACTCGACTGTATAACCCACAGCTGAACGCTAAACAAGTGAATGTACAAACATGTTGAAATGGTGTAGAAAAAAGGAGAGATGATAAAAGTCACCTTGCTGTCCTATCTCATTTGATTTCATTTCATTTGAAATGTGTCTCTCCTTCTTTTTCTTTTCCTCTGAGTTATTGGTGGAAACAACTTGGCGGATGATTCTTGGCAAGCAATGCAAGTGTTTATGAAATTGTGTTTTTACTGTATGAACTGGCGTTCATAGGCAGAATGCTCGAGAAATATGTTTGATTGGTTATGTTGCTGACTTTCTCACTTTTTTTTTTTCATTCTAATGTGCTGCAGATGAATGCTTCTGTTGGTGTTCGCTTAAACAGTCAGATTACACCAAGTAGCCAGTCCAACACCAGTGCAGCCATGGCAGCACAGACGCAATACATCAACTCCTTGACTTCTGGTAAGCCTGAGATATTGTGGGTTTGTTATGAGCAATGTAAGTGTGATGGGAAAGCTACACTTAGGTTCTTCTATTGCGCATTATTGTCGAATATGCTTATCTGAGCTCTGTTAACTATAATTTAACAAAAAAAAGTGACACCTAATGTGATGGAAAGATTTTTATAAAAAAACAAAAAAAGCGCCTTGATGTTGATGTCTAAGACTTGTTTGGTATAAGCTGACTGAACTTCATCAAAGTGCAAGGGGTATGATCTTTTGGTAGAGTGATTAAGTTGAACCCAGCTAGCTTGTTATATCGGTCATCATCAATTATGCTTATCTCTTGGAGTGGACATGTGTTCTAAAAAACAACGAAATCAACTTTACCGTCGCCAGTCATTCTTTTTTTTTTTTTTTTGACTTCCAGACTATTTCAACATTTTTGTGGCATTGTTTGTGCTCAAAAATTTGTTGGTGACTGTAAATGTAGCCATAGGCGGCCGCCAGTGGTTGCATTATTTTTCATAGTCTGAGTGGAGTTCAATGCTTCAGAGGGTTTATTGAGTAGCTATAAGCCTGCCTTGTGTTAGGGCAGCGCCCAGTAACAAAATTTGGAGAAAAGTGCTGGCCTTACATGTGTAAGTACGGTCTATTTCCAATACGTATTTACACTAGTAAAATATAGGAAATTACAAGAAAATCGATGAAACTTGAATTTGTGCGCTCTTCCATTGAGAGATTTGTGTGTATTGAGTTGACATTATAGAATGTGCAGGTTTTATATGGCTTGTGCAAATAAAAATTTTTTTGGGTCGAAATGAAGTTGAAGGAAATAGTAATAATGTTTAATAATTTCAGAGCAAATTGTTCAAATAGGTGTGAAATTTGCATAAAACTATCATACAATAGCTAGAAGTTGACAATTATAAAAAACAGTGTTTGCAAAGAGGCAAAGAGTTTCATCTTTGGAATCATTCTTTCTTTCTTCTTCTTTTCTTCTTTTTTTTTTTTCAATTTCTGTACTCAGTTATTTCAAGTTCAACGTTGTTTTACAGTGCCTGTGGTCAGCGCTTAAAGTCTCCCCGCAGTGTAGCGGGGGACCTCATAGGGCGGTAACCAGTATAGCGAGCACACACTCACACACGTTCATATATATATATATATATATATATATATATAATGTACAGTAGCCGACCGATTTTCCGGATTTCACAGGGACTGAAAAATAGTCAGAAAAATCTAACAGTCCAAAAAACTCACCCCCCACCCCACCCCCATGGAAAAAAACATTATGAGGCTTAGAGCGGCTTAAGAAAAATGGCGCCGTTTCGCCCAAAAGGCGGAGCATCGATTGCGATAGCAAATTATTAGACAGCTATACGAAGTAAGGATGTTAGTTTTATCGTCCGTATATAAATGTGCGCTTACTAACTAAATAAACACGGTGTCACGCGCGCACAGGTTACATGAACACATCTTGCTCTATGACCGTGGAAACTCGTTAAAACACTGTAGTTGGAAAGCGCGCCAGAAGCAGCGAACAAATTGACCTTCGCGCTCTCTCTTCAACACGAACGTCGAAAAAAAAACAAAACAAAAAAAACGGCGCATACGAAGCTACTGGCACTCGGCGCATGCCCTTTGTGCCCATCGCAGATCGCTTTGAAGATGAGTCCCCCACGGGCGCACACTTCGGCCACATAGCAGATCACTTTCAAGATACGGTGCCTGCGCGGCAGCTCCATCAGCAGCAGCCACAAGAGCTGAACACAGCTCCCCACCGTCTCCGCATAGAATAAAGAACCAACTTGAGAGAAGGGAAACTGTACCTTCCACAGTGGTACAAAAATAAGAAGCGATAGCGCATGGAACTTACGTAGGCATAAGACAGATGGCGCTGCTCAAACAGAAAGCGGAAATGTATTTTTTTTTTATTTTTTTTAGCAAAATTCAATATGGCCGCTTTTTACCGGTCATGTACGCTGGTACGCGCCACGCTCACCCTGTTGTCGTTGCGGCACGCCTCATTGCCTTGGCTGCCGCGTAGTTTTTGCATTCTAATTGCCAGGAGACCAAAGAGCCTCTACTGACGCCCATAAAAACAAGCCACAAGTGAGTGAAAGGAACGTGCGACATTATTGGCAGAAAACAAGCAGTGCACCTTCTCGTACAAGAGCAGAAATCAGGGTGCGTACAGGTCCTTGAAACCCTTGAAAACCCTTGAAATTGAAAAGTGCGTTTTCAAGGCCCTTGAAAGTCCTGGAATTTTTTTACTTCCTTGAAAATCCTTGAATTTCGTGACCAATGCACTTGACATTGCGATCTCCTTTCTGCGGTAGATCGGCGTCGATCTGACAAACTCCCCATTTCAGAATAATACACTGGCGCGAGCACACATGGTTCCGTTTTGCAGAACTGCGTGGAAAAAAAAATAAAAGGCTTCGCTGCGTCAAACCGCGAACGGAGCGAGATACCCGTGCCGCGCTACGATGCTGGCTCTGGTCTGGCACGCTACTTTCCTCACCCTATCATTCGTTCCACTCCTCGCCCGTTGGTCTGCCTTGTCCCACTTTCACTCTTGCGCGTGAGGTGAAGCTAAAGAGGGCTATAGTGGAGCAACTTAACCACTGATGCTCAGTGCCTTTGGATAGAGGTTTGTTATAATATTATTTATGATAATATAAGTACAATAACATTACCGTATTTTCCGGTCTATAATTCGCACCTTTGTATAAGACGCGCCACCCTCAAAACATCAGTTTTTTTTGTTTTTAGAGTATATAAGTCGCATCGGTGTATAAGATGCACTTGTTCTTTCAGTAATCAATTTAAAAAAAGTTTGTGATGTTTCGCTCCGTTAACGCGGGTCACATGCTAGCGTATGGGTGCCATATATTTCCACTCCAGGCGCATTTCTGCCGTCGTGGTTGCTGCTATGTTCTGTATAAAGTTCAAGGGCGATAACATCGTCCCCGCGTGCCATATGCTGTATTGCGCGCGGGGACGATGTATGGATCGACTCGCGGTCGGCCTACCGCTGTTTGCGTTGCTGCTGCATTGTTCTCGCACGGCGCTCAGGAACTTGATCACGAGAACCCGGCACCTCGATAGTGCCGGGTTCGCGTGGCTTCACGTGGCCATAACATAGTATCCGATTTTGACGGCAGTTTTTCCGGAAAAAAAACGTACATATGTCGCACCGTTCTATAAGACGCACCGACGAAAAATTCAGGAAAAAAAACTGCGTCTTATACACTGGAAAATACGGTATGCCGAATGTTTTGGAAATATTTGATTAACCAACCCACCTAATACTGCAGAAGTCTGAGCAGCTGTTGTGAGTGCTTGTTGTGTTAACTTTTATAATGTGGACTTAAGAAATTATCAAGACATGTTTTACAGAATTGGAATATACATCTATTTGTTGTAATATAATGGATGTGTAGCAAGACTACACTGAATGGTTTGGAAATGTTCGATAAACTTGCCCAGTTAATACTGGAGAAGTCAGAGTAGCTGTTAGGAGTATTCATTGTTTTTTTATTGCGATAGCAATTATATGGACACTCAAAAGCAGATTTCTGCCGTCGCCGTCGCCGTGAGGTTCCGTATGACGTCATTTGGAGAAGAAATCGTCGCCGCGCGCCGAACGCTGTATGTGCGAGTGAAAGGGCGCGAGGGGCGCGTCTTTCACGGGGAGTGAACGCACGGCGGAGACCAAACGCGCGTTCCGCGCCGTGCTCGCTTAAGGGCTGCAGAAGTAGGCGTCTCTTTTCTCCTTTACAATCACCATATATGTAGAGCAAACGCACCTTCTTCCGACGCGCGAGAAGCCGTGGGGGAGGGGGAGGGAAGGGAGGCGACGTTTAGCTGCGGCACCAAGTGCCTATTTATATCACAGGCTCCGGCAACAGTCACCAACGCCGCACTCATTTTGAGCGAACGCGGGCAAAACGCCGATGGCGTCGACAACAGTTCTGCGTGTTGCCGATGCTGCTGCATGTCCAAGTTTATACAGCTGATAAAGCTAATATCATTACTCCGTATAGCTCTCTACAAGTTTGCTATCGCAATTTATGCTTCGCCTTTCAGGTGAAACTGCGACCACTTTTTTTTGTTTTTTTGTTTTATGTATTGTTGTGAACTTGCAAAGTGATCCAGGCTAGATATTAACATCATTGGGATATACATTTCTTTTGTAAAGGGTTTATCAGAGTTCCCAGCACTTCCACCAATTGTAAAAGGTTTATTAGAGTTCGGAGCGGCAACAGTCAAACGAGACACAGCTTTCAAGCACGAGCGCCATTGCCAAGCAAAAGCGCTGGACCCACTATAGCATCTCTCTTCGCTAGACTTTTATTTTAGTGCGATAACCCTATGCTGAATGTTTTGATCATTTTTGGTGAACTTTACCCAGCCTATACTGGAGAAATCTCAGCCGCTGTAGTAAGCGTTCATTTTATATTGTGATCATGAGAATTTATTAAGGCTAGACATTTTTATTATAATTGTGATATACAGTTATTTATTGTAATTGCAATAAAACTAGTCATTTTTGGAAATGCTAGAGTAAAGAAATCATACTTTGGATGCCGCTTTGAGTCCTTGAAAAATTTATGACAGGTCTTGGAAAGTACTGGAATATCCTTGAATTTTTGCCTTGGAAACCTGTACGAACCCTGAGAAATAAAAATTGCATGTCGAGATACGCTGGAATCATTAATGCGAGCTCGTAAACGGCTTACTTTCGTCGTCGCAGATGGCGGTCTGGTAGCGAGCGACAACCAGCAGTGCAAGCAGATTGGACAGTGTCCCACCTGTTTGCACTGACAGTCGCCGTTGAAGATGAGCAACTTGCAATGCCAAGCAATCGGGTGTCGCAGGCATCTGCTGCCGCAGCCAACACAGCGACATGGACTACCCAGAAATTTAACGTTACCTCCGTTCCAACCTGCACGTTTCTTTTTTGTTATTTTGGGGGCCGTGAATGTGTAGATCACACTTGGTGCCCCTCTATCTTTCAATATGGACATGGTCGGTTTCGTGGGCATCACCTTCGGCAGCCTTTTTGCGGGCCTTTCAACTTCACACACGTCGGACCATGTAAGCATGTATGCTGGTCTAGGATTACCGCAAAAAACACACGAGACGAAGAAAGAGATAACACGAAGCTGTACTGACAACTGTTTATTTAATGAAACGAACGCCGAACTTATATAGATCAGACACACGTGTGCACCCGAAAAGCAACGACAAATCCAATAAAAACACAGAGCGACCTTCAACAGGGGTGCGGTACAAATGCTAAGATAAACGGTTATAGACTACTGAGGCACCTAACACGTGTGTATCACGTAGAAAAATATGAAAGTTCCTTCTGGGTAACAGCAACTGACTGAAAACTAACGCAATCACCATCCTTAAAGCGTCGCATGGCTACTGCCTCTACAACCTCTCTTTTCAGCTGGCCATTTTTTCTGCCGATTATCTGCTGTTACCCAGAAAGAACTTTTGTTTCTTTCCACGTGATACACACGTGTTAGGTGCCTCACTAGTCTATCAGTGTGTATCTTAGCATTTGTATCGCACCCCTCTTAAAGGTCACTCTGTGTTATTATTGGTTTTCTCGTTGCTTTTCGGGTGCACACGTGTGTCTGATCTGTATGAGCTCAGCAATCGTTTCAATAAATAAACAGTCGTCAGTACCGTTTCGTGTTGTCTTTCTTTTTCTGGTGTGTTATTTGCAGTAACTTCCTAAATCATAAATCGCCAACTGGCCTACACCCACACTCTTCTAAATGCTGGTCTACGTTCACGCCAAATCGCGGCCGAGGAAGGCCACATGCACAATTTGCCCACGGCTGCAGCAGGAAAGGACAGAGCGGGGAGCACCGATCACGGAGCATGTAAATTGGGAGTCTATGTCATTGTGCGGACTGCAGGAGCGAATGCTTACCATGAGAGACTGCTTCCCAATGCAGCTGACCAGGCTGCCACATCCAAGAAACGTAACACGGCAGCCATAACCAAGTCGTATAACAGTGAAATGAGACTCTGCAATCAATGACCGCATAAGGTCCACACAATACATTATACATTGGTTAAGATCCATATGGCAACAGTGAGCATTCACGTACATGGGTCGCTTACGACACATTCAGCTGTCCAACTACAGGCATAGTGCTTGCCTCCGTCACACATGGTGGTCTGATAATGAGCGACAACAAGCAGCGCAAACAGATTGGGCAGCGTGTCCCACCTATTTGCACTGGCAGTCACCGTTGAATATTAGCAACTTTCATTGCGAAGCAATCGGGTGACGCAGGCATCTACTGCCGCAGTCAACACAGCAACATGAACTACTTAGCATTTTAGCATTAACTCCTTTCCAGCCTGCACGTTTCTTTTCTTTCAAGGGCTGCTAATGTATGGCTCACACTTGGTGCCCCAATTTGTGTCAGTATGGACAAGTCGGTTTTGTGGGCATCACCTTTGGCAGCCACTTTTGTGGGCCATTCCACCCAGGTGGCTATCAACTTATACACTTCAGATCATGTAAGCACGTATGCTGGTCTATGTTCATGCCAAATTGCAGCTGACGAAGGCCACGAGCAAAATTTGCACATGGCTACAGCAGGAAAGGACAGAACGGGGAGCACCAATCATGGTGCGTGTAAATTGGGAGTCTATGTTGCTGTGCGGACTGCAGGAGCAGGTGCTTACCTCGAGAGACTGCTTCCCAATGTAACTTACCAGGTCCCCACATCCGAGAAACATAACATGACTACCACGACCAAGTGGGTCAGCAGCGAAACCAGACTGTAATCAATCACTTCAGTGTAGCTTGTGCTACACTAAAGGTTATTGAACAAGGCAAGGCTACACCCAGGCAAGGCTAGACAAGCTGGGCTACACCCAGGCTATCGAGCAAGAAGAGCAGTGCTGAATGAGACTAGGAATTAAATATGGCAATCAGAAAGCTTGCGTTCATGAAAGAAGCCACTCGGCTCTGCAAGCACTGAAGGCCAAAGACATTAAGAATAGTCAAATGCTACATAGCACACAGTGCAATGGTAAATGCAAGATGCACGCCGATGCTGCATCGGCTATTTCTGGAGAGGAATTGTACATGGCAACGTACACTGAGAAATACTGCTACAGATATGGTATGCTACTAGACAGTGAATGGTATTAAGTATGAGCAAAGAATCAGTTGACCTTCATGTTTGGATGAGGAAGAAGAATTATCCCTAACAAGAGTGGGGAATGAAAAGGTTGACCTTCATGTTTGGATGAGGAAGAAGAATTATCCCTAACAACAGTGGAGAATAAAAAAGCTTGCATTTATAGAAAAAAATGTATACTTGGCACAAATGGAATTTGACATGACCAGGAAGCTGATTAAGGAAGGGCAAACTGATGGAACTCTTTTGGCCAAGGTCGTCCGTGCTTGTTCAATGGTTGCAGGTGCATCTCAACATGAGGAATTTCTAGAAAGTCTTCGTTGAGGTACCTGGACGACTCGGCCATTATCCATGCTGGTGGAATGATGGCTGAGGATCTTTTCAGTCTTGACACAGTCCTCTGTAGACTTGATATTTCATCCAAATACTTCTGCGTCCGCTTCTTTGTTTGTGGTGTAAAATCCTTGTAAATTCGGCTCCAGCCCCTTCCTGTCAGGGTAGATGGGGGCTCCTGTGATGAGGACCATGGTGTGCTTGGTGCAGATTCTATTGGGGCAGAACAGTAACACATGAGATACAGCACAGATTAGCCAAACTCATGTAGTGTTTTCTTTTGTGTTTGAACCAATTATGCTGAACCGTAAATGTGGAAAAACATTCATATCATCTGCTACAAACAAATGACATGTATCTCAAGACTAGCGAGCCAATACAGTATATATTAAGCATATTTATTTCTGAACTTGCTGTTGTTTACCTTGTAGTAACAGCCAAAGTCCACACAATGGCCTTGTTGTAGCAGGAAGTAGCTTGTCTTTGGTGTGTGGAGTGTGTTGCTTTACACTGGTGCCATCCTCTTTGCTGCATGTCTGGAACAGAAATTTTGACTGCATCAGAAATTGAAAAAAGACAATTTTGCAATATGAAATGCAAGAAGGTGTGACATATATATTGTAATAGCTTTAGACTGCAGTACACGTGCAAATATACACTGTTCGTTCTAGGGTGTTTAAGCAACATGTTAATTAAACGAATATTGCTACTGTCTATGAAATTGGTGCCTGCCTAACTATAATGCGTGTCAACAGCTTAAGTATTATCAGGATCACAAATGAGAGCATTTGTGTGCTCATTTATACACTAGAAGTTATCACGCTGCTAGTTCCACAAGTAAATGCAAGACAAACATGAAGCTATTAGAACTGCTGCGAAGTAGTCTAGGGTTTGACGAAAACTCGTCTGGCGAGGAAAGAACATGGCTGTATAAACGTACACTCGCCAACTGAAGAACACAAAAACAACAGTTTTACGTTTCGGCACCCAGTACGGGTGCCTTGTTTACAATGAACGAATGCATGGTGATCTTTATTATATATGCTTCGGTAGACGTAAGGCGCTTGCGTACAACTCAGGGAGGGGGCCCCGTGTCCGGTTTATTGTGTTAGTCGTAGATTGTATGCAGAATGATTCGAGAAGCAATCGGGATGATAATTTCTTCTCTCTTTCGATGATGGAAGCCGAATGCCAGTTAATACTGTGACCAGTCTTCTCATGATGTTCTGCTAGGGCGCTGGAAACCGTGTTTCCATTGCGGTGCTGCTGTAATCTTCTTTTAAAGTTTCCCGTCTCGCCTACGTAGCACGCCTGGCAGTCCTGGCAAGGAATTTTGTAGATGACGCCGGGATGTTTTTCTTTTTCGAGGCTGTCTTTGACTTGGACGAGTTGTTGTTTTAGCTTGCTTGAAGGGACGTGGCAGATTTGTACATCATAATCTTTGAAAATTCTTGACATTGACTCGCTCACGCCTCGTGCATATCAGAGAGACACCCGTTTCCTTGTTCTCATCGGCCTGATAGGGGGTTCAACAGCACGCTTTTCTTCAGTCTTTATAAACTGGCCGGGGTAGCCATTGCTGACCAAATCCTACGTCACCCTCTTCAACTCAGCTCTGCATGCGTCAGTAGTCGAACACAATCGGAATGCACGGGTGAACAGTGTAGAGGCAACAGATCGTTTGTGTCCAACTAGATGGGCCGAATCAAAGTGCAGATATTTCCCTGTGTGGGTAGGCTTCCAGTAAACGCTTGTTGAAAGGCCTGATGCAGTACGCATGACTTCAACGTCAAGGAAAGCCAGGTGACCATTAACTTCTTCTTCAACAGTGAATTCTATTGTGCTTTGGAAAGAGTTCAGGTGCTGCAGAAGAGGTGCGACGTCTTCACGGCGGATAATGGAAAAACAATCGGCGACATACCGCAGGAACAATTTTGGAGCGGGCTGGAACGTCGTGAGGGCTTTATCTTCGAGGGCTTCCAAGGCAGTGTTGGCACAAGACACTGACACCGACGCTCCCATTGCCGTTCCAAACACCTGCCTGTAAAATGATCCATTAAATGAAAAGTATGTGTTGTCTAAGCAAAACTCCAAGAGGCGGCACATGTCGTCGACTTCGAATGGGGTGCGCGAGGGCAGAGATGTGTCGTTTTGCAATGCTCTTCGGCAGCAGTCCACAGCATAATCCACAGGTATGCGTGTGAACATAGACTTAATGTCAAAGGAGACCATGACGTCTTCGCTGTCTAAAGTCACGCTCCTGATCTTGTTGACAAAATCAGTGGAGTCCTTTACGTACGACGACGTTCGTCCAACGAGGAGTCAGAGCACACCTGAAGATATCCAGAGAGACGATGCAACAGAGAGCGAGTGTAGTCTACTATAGGCCGCAGCGGGACATTGGGCTTGTGAACCTTGGGCAGGCCGTATACTGCAGGAGCTGAGCCGTTGTGGCACAGCAGCTGGTGGCACAAACTTGAAAACGTCAGTCAGTAGCTTCTGAAGTTCTGACTCGGTCTTTCTTGTGGGGTCCCAGTTGACCTTTGAATATGTAGTCAGGTCCTGGAGATGCTCCATCATCTTCAAAACGTAGTCATCCTGATTCATGACAACCGCGGCATTCCCCTTGTCCGCAGGCAAGATGACTACAGCTTTGTTATTTTGCAGTCTTTTCATGGCTGCTTTATCGGGTTGGCTGATGCTTGAGGTCCTAGCATTACGAAGCTTTGAAAGAGCCCCAATAGCGCGGGTGCGTGCTTCACTTTGCAGAGAAGGCTCGACTTGATGTACTGCCTCCTTAACTGCACAAGCAGTTGAGGAGGCAACAAGCAGTTGAGGAACTGCTGCATTCTTTTTCTGCACGAACGTGATGCACCACTTCATTACTGCAAAAATAGATGCCCCAAGTTAAATCAAACGGAACAGCAAGAACACTTGGAACCAACAAGTATGAAATATGGGTAAATGAGCATGCGTGCAACTGTTTAATATATTAAATTCAGTACTTTCACTTCAATTTACCAAAGGGTTATCCGGTTTAGTGGACGAAAGAAGTTGCCGGCGGAATTGAAAAAAAAAAAAAGATATATTAGTATATATATTGATAAGGCTACTCAGTCGCCTACGGCCACGAATACAACGAGATGAAAAATGTGATGTGCGTTCCGATATCTCTCTCTTTTTTTTTTCGTGATTGTGTTTGCATAATGACGGCCTCGCAACTAAAGATTTATTTCGGCAACAGCAACGGAGGGTCCTGACTGCCCATATGTAATGCAGGATCTAGTTCATTAACTTGTCTCTGCCTGTAAGTTAATGAGATGAATATTACATAATGATTCAAGAAGCAGCGATGTTAAACGACTTACCGGTATTGCGTTTTCAATCGTAGCAGAATCAGGCTCCCGTTTCGATGCAGACTTCTTCCGCATGGCTCACGGCTGAAACCTAGCTTTCGGGCTTACATCTCCTCTCGCAAACCCATCACTTCACCCCAAGTTAAATAGCGCGAGGTATCGAAGTGCGATAAACTGGTTTTAGCACAAAATAAGCAACCAGCATAAGTGTACGAACCAATGAATCCGTGCTTGCCGTGTACGCGAAAATACTGGTACAAATTTTAAATCCAGGCCAGAGGTCATGTGGGAGATCGATGATGATGAACATTATTTTGCATTTGTAATGGCAAAAAAGGAACAGAGTTGGTGCTCAATAGTACAATCTCTAATTAAGAATAATAATTTTGTACTCTTGTCATGTAATAAAAACGCTTCGATAAGTGCGGGAGAAAGTTTGTAGGTTAAAATTGCGCTTATACGGCGCCTCTAGCGGGAGCTACTGAACTCACGCAGGCATATTTTCGAGGGGATGTACTATGCTTGTTTTGTTAGCAGCAATTTTTTTTGCCCTCTGTGGCCATTTGGTGAACTCGCGAGTGGGCCGCACTGAAGGACAGCAAGGAGATAATGCTAGCTGCTTGCGGGGCCGGACCGGCGGTGACCTTTGAGACGTGATGAAAGGCGAGGGAGCGGCGACATCAACGACACAGACACTCTTTTTGGGGCCAGTTTCGGTTTCAAGGAGTCTGCCAAGGGGAAATAATTGTTTGCGTAGCTCCCACATGAACTCCGCTATTCAAAATTTGTTCGTTGAGATAGGAGCGTCGAGGATGGGGCCCCAAAGTACTCATTTACTGTAGCCACCAATTGTTGATAATTAGAAAGTTAATTACCGTAACTTCGATAATTACGCATGTAAGTGTGGAAATTGCTCTGTAGTATTTAGAGGCCACCAATCCGTACACTCGAATGCTAAACATAATGTGACCAAGATATATCTTTTTCTAATTTTAAAAATTTGGTGCAGCTAAAAAAAAACATCCTGTATATATATATATATATATATATATATACACACACACGCATCAGGGAAGCGTTGAATCACAGGATCCGGCAAAGAAACACGTCAAAGAGTAGAAGCATGTAAGGAAAATATCATGACTTTACTGACGTTTCGGCCAGGTCACATCAGCCAATTAATTCCGAATAAATCATTTATTGAAAAAGTGGAAAGCTTGAATTGCCCCGCACAAGGTACCACTGGTATAAGATCACCTCCAGTGCCTGTCGAATGGGTGCTGTAGTACTACAGTTGACCTGCCGAGGGGGGGCCGGGCCCCTCCTAAAAGAATGGAGAGGGGGCTGGGCCCACCCAAGCCCCCCCTGACTTTAAGCACTTACTTTATTTATGGACTTTTGCTCAGTGTTGTGCTTTAGACTACTTCGCACTTTGCAACTGTTGAGGCCACAGGAATGTTTCACATTCGCCCATTGCGTGGCTCGATGTGCGTCGCTTGTTGTTACAATGCTCCAAAGTGCAACCTTGATGGCGTAATGCTGGCAGTTCAGGCTCTGTTGTGCAAATTCAGCTCGGTGTGCTCTGCCTACAAGTGAGCTTAACCCATTTAGTCCAGTAGGTGCACAGATGAACTTTGTAGCTTCTTGTCCACGGAGTCGAACGCCGCTTCTATGGCCCTCAGTTGTGCACGTAACTTGAGGCTCGATCACCATTGGCTACATATTTCTTGCAATGGTTTGCTGTCTACGACCACGCAGGTCAGTGGCGAATTATCGTCACCACTTCCCTACCTTAAAATTTAGGCTTTGCCATCATTTCTTCACTGGGTGTTAGCAACGAAAGTTTCGGTTTGGTGCCGAGTAGACTTGGATGTAGTAGCAGTGGCTGTACGGCTGTCAGAAAGCCATGAAACCACGTTGCCAATGAAAGCGAAAGTACGGGGGTCTACCTGAATGGGCACTAACCTTATTCACAGCCTCCATTTTTTTTCAGCTTCGTGTACACGAATCATGTCAGAATAATCTAGCGAGACGCTGTGCTATGTTCAAAGCTTCAGTTGCTGTTATTCATTAGTTCAGTAGAGAAAGCTCAAATAATTGAGCAGATCTGAAAAATCAGTTGACAATTCAAATGACGTGGTCTTTGGCTTGTGTTGGCCATTAGCCATGTTAATAGTAGCAATGTGACTTGCTCACTGAAACCGTAACTGTTGATTGTACATGTTTTAAAATTTATATTTGTTCGCACTAATACTACACTTCGAAAAGTCCAATTATTGAATTTCAAACTGCAATGAATATTGAATAACATAATATTTTATTGGATATTTGGAAATATTAAATATTCACACAAGTCTAGTTTTGTGTCATGATTTAATGTTTCATTGCGCAAGACACGGGCACTCACTGGCACTATTCCGTGGGTTGATACAGGCCATGTCGGAAAACGTCTGATTTTTCGAACGCCCGAGGGACAGCGAAAGCGTCCGAAAAATGAGGCATTCCAAAAAAAGTAATGCATGCATCTAACTGCCCTCAGGGGCTCAAATCGTCACAGCCACATTCGAAATAACTTTAAAGGCCTGCCAACACATTTAAGCTTCTCGGTGCTTGTATGTACAAGCACCAAACAGCAGGAAGCTTGATATGGATTCTTGAAGCAGCTAGGCCTAAAGAGGTCGTGAACCACTTTTTATCGAAGTCGAGAAGTGCATTTGACATTAAAGCACATTATTTCAGAAATACTTTGCCGCAAATAGTACTTCAATGAGTTCAGCAGAAGTGGAGTTATTGGCAATAAAAGATCGCCCGTGGTCCCCTTTTGGTGCTCTCGATCCTTTTTCAGTGCCTTGCACTGTGAAGGCTACGACGGAGCAGGGTAGTGCTCACAATGCTCCGCCTACTGAATGCCACGGTGGCGCGCAGTTCAAATTTGATATTAGATGCCACTACTTCCTATTTTGGCGTCTACAAAGCGCCAGACTTGGAGGCTATCCCTCAGCTTATGGTTGAGTTCACGGTGTCTCATCTCTTAGCTGTGCTACAATGTGCTAGATAGTTACACGCCGCTATTCTTGCACTGAGTGACCCAAGTAGCACATTTCCTTTTGCACTTCTCTCTACAACAATCACACAGATTGAACAAACTTCATCTTCAGTGGTTCATGTTCACTTGTGCGAATACGTCGGCAGTGCGCACATCAGCTTAGAAAAGCATGCCGCACACCGGACTCGCTTTAAAAGGATTCCTAACGTAGTGAGCTTCAACCATGATGGCGATACGCCTCAAGGGTGTGCAACTCGGAAAACAGATGACCTGTTCATCAGATGTTGTTGCTTGGGCCTTCAGTCACCTCACACACAGATACCAATCTGAGTACACTGCTGTCCTCAGTGAGCCGCTGCGAGCTCAGCGAGCAGGCTCTTTGTTGCACCCTGCGGTAGCCGCAGTATCTACGCTATGCTGCAGACGTAGGTGTATGCAGCTGTAGTGGCTAACTATGTGCAGAACAGGGCTAGAGTGCGCGCTTGCCCTCATGTGCTCCAGTCTGGCTATGCTACGTGGTGCGGCCCAGCTTTGTCCTGCACCAGCTTGACCAACGGATAGTAGCCACATCCATATTACGCATTTTCCACAATAGCTCTATGCGAAGCGAAGCCTGCCAAGGCGCGCACTGGCAAGCATTTGTCTCGTGTGACCTTAAGAATTCTGTCGTTCAAGGCTAGTTGAGTGTTCAAAACTAATTTAAATTAGTGAGACTCGAAGGTTACTATACTGATTGGCAGTGTGGCCAAAGTTTCATTCCTTCACGGGCGGGCGCGGCTGAGCGTTAGAAAACGATAGTGGCCAATAGTACAATACAGCTGAACCCACTTATAATGATACCGGTTTGAACAATATATCAGTTATAACAATAAGAAGCTGCTGCGCCGTCAACTTTGTATGTTTTATATGGTGAAATAACCCGCTTACTACAATGCCCCCATGCTGCATTATCGGTTACGATGAAGTCTGGCTACTAGGTGTCCGTGCCGAAAGGGAATGGAATGCAAACTTCTTAAAAAGAAAAAAGATTGAAAAAAAGAAATTTGAGCCGTTCCACGTCGCCGCGCGCTGTTTTTCATCCTTCTCCACATCGCCAGCCTCGCGCACCGCTGTCCCGTCGCCCTTCCACGCCTCCGAACACGAATGGGCTGTGCCCATAGCTTTAAACCCTGCCACCCTCCGAAACATGAATGGACCGCACCAACTGAGCTGATAGAGCTGGGCTGGCGGAGTGCCGCAAATGTGCGACGCAATGGAGCCAGAACCAGCGTTAACGTCCACCGAAACGAAGCGACGGAGTTCGCATCGCCATAGTCATCAGTGAAAATCGTACTGGAATGACAGCACTGCCGGAACGCTTTATTGCTTATTTGTGCCTTTAAAGCTTTTATTCTAGCGTTTACCACCGTACACAGCACAGCGTTGGCCGCTTGCTTTCATTCGTTCGCCGCTTGCGTAGTCACCATCCATTATCGCGTCGATAGCAGCCGCGATTTCGTCTGCAGTGGCTGCAGCAAACAGTACTTTTGTTTTCACTCGGTACCCCCGTCAGCCGCGTGCCTTCATAACTGAGTAGTCATCATCCATGATCGCGTCAATAGCGACCACGGGTTCATCTGCAGTTGCAGCAAAAAGTAGTTTCGTTTTGACTCGGTGTGTGTGTTGGCCGCGCGCCTTCAGAACCGCAAGGTCGCCGTCCATGATCGCGTCGACAGCGGCCACGGTTGTGGCAAATAGTTTTGTTTTTACTTGGTGCATAGCTGTCGAGGATGAAATGCACGGTCTACATCACGATGGGTGGCGACCTGGCGACACAGGCGAAAAAATAATTGGGATGTGCGCGCGATAATGAAAAGCGTGTCTCAGATGAAGATGCGCGCTGTGGCCGCACTGTGACAGAAGTCGCAAGGCCGTAGTCGCTGCGAGCGCTAATCAGTCACGAGATGACGAGAATAGATGAGAATAGTAAAATAGAAACAGGATTCTGCTGATTCATTCAGTAAATAAAAGCGTGTAGACGTGTAAAGCATTTTATCATTTTCTTGATACCCTCGATAATATGACATTTGGTTAATTCGGACATTTTCTCGGCCTCGTGACACCCGAATTAACGAGTTTTCGAACGCCGACAGCTGGGACTTGTTACACGAGATCAGAGCGTGCAGGTGGCAGAGTTAGAGTCGACACAATCAGCAGCCGGATGGAGGAAGGTGGTGGGGAGGGGTGCTGGCCTCCCCACCATTGTAGTTATCTCACAACAGCTCTGCCATTGTCCTATTTATTATTTTTTTTTCATGCAACCCGGTTATAACAATTATTGGTTATAATAATGGAAATTTTCGTTGCATTTGAATATTGTTCAAGTGGGTTCGACTGTTATCATACTTCGGAAGTACATAATTCCTATAAAAATTTCAAACAGATTTTCGCTTACTTCAACCTGCTTATTTTTAAACTGCGTTAATAAATATACAAAGTAACAGTAGGAAGAAGTGCACTGATTGAAACGCGCTTCTTGATTGATGTCAGCTGTTGACCAATAGCGGCCATGTATGGGAATCTGCTACAGTAAAACCTTGTTAATTTGACCCTCATTAATTCGGAAAATCGGATAATTCGGACTCGTCCTTTGGTCCTGGCAGGCGTATGCATTATTTAATTCAATGAAACTTTCGTTAATTCGGACGTATTTGGCCGCACACCGCTTAATTCGGACAACTCTCTGAGCTTGGCGAGCGCGGAGCACCGCAAATGTGTGATGCAGAAGAGCACAAATGGCGTTAACGTGCACCGAAACGAAGTAGCGGGGTTCGCATCGTCGTAGTCATCAGGGGAAATCATATGTTAATGACAGCAACGCCAGAACGCTTCGTGCCTATTTGTGCATTCAAAGCCTTTATTGTTGCGTTTACTGCTGCGCATAGCACCGCGTTGACCACATGCCTTCGTGACTGCGTAGTCGCCGTCCATGATCGCGTCGACAGCAGCCGCGGTTTCGTCCGCAGCGGTTGCGGCAGTAGTTTCGCTTTGAATCGGTGCGTGCGTGTTGGCCACTTACCTTTATGACTGCTTAGTCGCCATCGACAATTGCGTCGATAGTGGACATTGTTTCATCCGCAGTGGTTGCTGGAAACAGTAGTTTCATTTTTACTCGGTGCATGCGTTGGCTGCGCGCCTTCAGAACTGCTAAATTGCCATCCATGATCGCGTCGAGAGCGGCCGCAGCTTCGTCTGCAGCAGTTGCGGCAAACTGTAGTTTCGTTTTTACTCGGTGCAAAGCTTTCGAGGATGAAGAGCACCGCCTACATCGCGGTGGGCAGCGACCTGGCGACACTGGCAAAAAAATAATCGGGATGTGCGCGTGCTAGTGAAAAGCGTGTCTCAGACGAAGACGCGTGCCGCGGCTGCGCTGTGAAGGAAATCGTGAGACACTCGCCGTGGCGAGCTCTAATCAATAGTAACCTGTGAGTCATGAGATGACGAGAATTGCAGCTTCTGCACTGCTTTTATGCAAAATAGAAACAGGGTTTGCTGATTCATTCATTAAATAAAAGCATGTCGATGTTTTAAGCATTTGTTTATTGTTTTCTTGATACCTTCGATAATTATACATTCGGTTAATTCGGACATTTCTTTCGATCCCATGAAATCCGAATTAACGAGGTTTTACTGTATATGACGAAATATGGCAGCCCGAAAAGAGTAAGAAGGCTTTGGTTGAAAAGGTAGTGTTAGCACCTGTTGTTTCAGATGCCAAGAAGTTGCATGTTGCATATGCCAAAGATACTTTTACGGTTTTTAGTAAAATTTTGTCGTATATTTGAGCATGTTGTGATTCCACGGGTCGCAAAACTGTCTTCTTCTTTACATGTTTAAAGTTGGGCACCTCATTGGGCATATATTGCAGTAAAGGGCAATAATGAATATAATAAAGTTAATGGATTTTAACGAAGTTATTTCGGTAATTTCGGCTCCCCTTTCAGCTTCGTTATTACGGGGCTCGAGTGTATTCTGACATGGAAGATGTACGTGGATGTGGCTCTCGTGATGGAACCATGTGCTGTGGGGTCTCACATGTGCTCTTGGGACAAAGGAACGACAACACAGTAGTGCAGACAATCAAAAGGGCATTTATTGCACCTTTCATACACTAATACATACTAGCCGAATTACAACCAATTGAACATTCACACGGGCGCGCGACAAATCAAGGAAGTCCGACTCACCGCGACCCGATAGCGAGCGAATACGTTCGCCCCATGCTATGACACCATCGCCTAGTCGTTCACGTGTACAGTCACGCGAACGGTGGCGCGCTCGAACGATCCGTGTTCGTCCATACCGGTGTCCCGCTCTAAGCCTCGCGCGACGGTCGCGCGAAGCGGGCCGGCGCACGCGCGAAGCGTTCGTGCGTGTTGGTCGCCGATCCCCAGCCAAAGAGAGAGCGCCTCCGAACTTTTTCCCCCAAGTGACTCCGCCGTTCGGTGGCGCCAGCATCGCGACACTAGCGCCATCTCTCGCAACGCACCGCAACCACCGCCGGGCTTAGCCACGCAGAGAAGCCGGACTACAGGAGACATGCGGGGAAAACAACATCATGGGACGCGTGAGAATCGCGCATCCCCACAGTGCAAGGGACAAGCGCCAGCAGGGCAATAATGAATATAGGGAAGTTAATGGACTTTAACGAAGTTATTTCGATAATTTCGGCTCTCCCTTCAGCTTTATTATAATGGAATTCGAGTGTATTATGACATGGAAGATGTACGTGGATGTGGCTCTCGTGATGAAACCATGTGCGAGGGACAAGCCCAAGCATGTGCAGCTAGCACTTCATTTGAACGATGACTGGTGCCGCCATTAGTTAGGCAAATGTGCAAGGCAGAGAAGCGCACTAGCAGATTAGGAAAAAGGTCTATTGTGTGCTAAATAAGCCAGTTTGCTGTATCCTGTGAGGCAAAATACCAACCGGTCCACTGGCACGAAACCGGGGCTGCGGTTGAATTAGCTGTAGTTATGAGCTTGGAATTAAGCTGAATGTGTCTTTGTGGAGGCTTTCTCAAATATTGCAGTGGTTTTTCTGGCATTTATAAGGGTGGGTGGGTGACTATGCATATATAGTCTGCATGCTTTTTGGTAGTTTCTGTTTGCTGTTCACAGTAATTGGATAAAGGGGATCCAGGCATTCCCCGTGCCCGTTTATTTAACTCTTTAAGTTGCATGCCCAAGTTGTCTTTTTAGGCGCCTGTGCACATCCCTTGCCCTGCCAGAGTTAAGCCATGCAACAATTTTCGCTCTCTTTGCCTTTCCTGAGATAATTCGTGATTGTGAAGCCCCCATGTGCTGGTCAAGACATCTCTTGAAAGTTTGAAAGTTTATTTAACATAAGTAAACTATACAATTAGAAAGTACACACTTTTGGGACCCAACAAATTTGTTAGAGGGTCCCTACATAAGTTGGTCAAACTGAAATTTCATGGTAGCTTTTATTTGTATGCAACAGGTGGCCCACATGACAAAGCTTAAGATTCATTGTTGCTCGGAAGCATGCAGTCTCTCAAATTCCTGCATTGCTGTCCAGTGCAAGAAGCCCCAAATAAAATGTTCAGTGGTTTCTGTTCTTAAAATAACCCACATTAAATTTTTTTCTTATGAACGTACTAATTGCTCTTATTACAATTGTTAAGTAGTATAATTAATGTTTTTCTAACATTATGCACAAGGAAATTTGTGAAATGTTCATAATGTACCGCCAGTAAACACGGTTTGAAATTAAAGTTTGCTAACATGTTTCCTTGGCAGAAATTTGATTTGCCTTGGAACAACCTCAGGCACCCAGTAAACAGAAAGATCCAAAATGCCCGGCGCTAGATGGGTTAACAAAGTGAAATGGCATACTCTAATGAAGTTTGATTAATATTCATTTGTGATGTGAAGGAAATTTGCTGGAAATTGTTGTTAACTAACAATTTTGCTGGCATTTTTAATGTTGGTTTTTATCATTGAAGTTTATATAGATAGGGTTTGAGTGCATTTTGTTGATGTGGCATGTGGTTTTATTGCAGAGAACAAGAGCGGTCGCTCTGATGTGGAAAAGATTTCTTACAGTCAATTACTTGAGAGAACGGAGAGCCGGCACAGGGCGGAGTACTGTGAGTATACACCTGCTTGTGATCTACAATTTTAATGGTTATAAATAGTTATGGAACTCCTAGTGGACAAATTTTTAGCTCTGCATTCATAAACAGGCCTCTACAGTGTGAAAATATTGTCTATTAGCGGATGAGCTGTGACTATGGAGTGGGAGAACGAGTGGTGTCGCCACTTGGTGGCTACTGGCTGAACCACGCCTATTGTCGATGGGTTCCTGCAACATCTGCTAACCATGGTGTGTTTACATAGGCACGTACGTTGTGCATATCCTCTAAAGACAGTTTGTTCTGTGGTGTCATGGTAGTCTTAAAGGGCCCCTCACCAGCTCCAATCATTTGGAGCTGACAAGCACAGTGCATGATCGTGTCTACTAAGTGTTAAATCTTTACGCGCCACAAAAAGAGCTGAATTTTCAAACTAAACACTGTTTGCCCTTCTCCTCGCGGGCGCTGTACTCCAAGATGGGGGGGGGGGGGGGGATGACAGATATCAGCGAGTCGCCTACGTACATGTGTATGCTGTGACGTCGTTCATAGTGACACGTGACACTTCGAGAATTATTCAAGGCAACATCTGTTATTTGTGTAATCTGTTCCTTCATTAGATGAATTAATGTTTAGAGAAATAATAAAACGCACAAACCGAATGTCTGCGTGTTTTTGTTTTACTTTGCATTGCAGCAAGAGAGATGTATGAGTACTTCCGTTTTGTCTGCTTGTTCCCATGTCGTGCAGTCACGTGCGCTGACAACGAAACTTTGTCATTTTCTATCGTGTTCCAGCGCGCGATCAGGCTCTGTGATCTGCTTGCATCTGCCTCATTGTTCGTGCATCACCGACTTAGACCGCTAGTCGAGTGTTCTCGTGCACAGCGTGCAAGATCGTGCGCTGCGCGAAACAAGACTAACGCAACAGATTGCGCTCGAGGCCGTCTCCAGAAGTTCACCGTGCAGCAAGAAAAGTGGGAAAGAAAAAAAAAAGGCAGGGCCTGTGACATATGTGTCATGCGATTCTCCTGCTCCGGCATGGGAAAATGCAGGGAAGGAATTTCGCTTGCGGAGGCTAGACTGGGCAAGTGGAGAAAGTGTCTCTCTTGGCAGTGGTGCTCGCCTCCTGAAATCTTGGGTTCGCTGTAATGAAATATTTGTATCTCGTCTATTAATGAACCTATTTGAAAAATTATTCTGGTAGAATGGTCCCTAGAGGGCACGTAACAACTTCTAGCGTATAACCAACATTTGCTATGTGGCCTGCTGACGGGCCTTTTCAAATGCGATGTACAGAAGCATTTGGCCTTGTGGTGCAGTCTTCGCGTTGTAATGGTAGGGTAAAGCTTTATTGAAATAGAGATGGCTCATCGGCCTATTAAGGGTAATAGAGTTGGGCAATTGGGAGATGAGGACAAGGCCATGGCATAACCATGCGGAGAATGCCCGATTCGGCAGCATAGGTGAACAGCGCTTGCAGGATTGCGCTGTAATAACATCAGTGACTGCATTTGTTGAGCCTGTGATGTGTCATAATCGCTTCCTCTGTTCACCATGATCATTTCAATTTAGTTGCCGCTTTATGTTTCAACCACATCACGAAATACATTTGGCGTAATTCGAAACAAATGAAGGGGTTGCATCGAGCCGGGAATGCAGCGCTTTAGAGACTCCTTGCTGCAATGTGTTGATCTTATTCGACAATTGTTGTGAGACCACAAACCATGAAAGAGGTTGTGTGAGGATCACTTAGTACTAAGGGAAAATAAAAGGAAAAAAAATCTGAAGCACTCTTATTGTGGGATGCACTTGTTAGGCATATAATTGTTTGTAGTGTTGTGCAAATGTTTAAATTTGTGAAGAATAGTTTCTAAATATTATGCTATTCGATATTCGCTTCGAGAGCAGTTGTAATAATCATGCTTTTTGAAGTGTTGGCAAACTCACGGTTGCAAGTTTGTTTACTACTGTCTAATAATCAGTAAGGTATGAGTTTTAAAATTCAAATTAGGCTCACACATTCGGCAAAACTGTATAAATATTATGGTTGGAGCTTTCAAATATATTAATTGTAGTCATTTCATCAACTTTGTTTAACTCTTGCTTACCACGGCACTAGGCATCAATCGCCGGTGACAAAAGTTTTTGAGCGCCTACTTTAAAAAAACAAAAACACTGGGCTCCTGGACTTGTAGTGCCATCTCGGTGATTGTATACAAAGTAGAGTTTCCGTTTCTGCACAGTTTTTTACCGCGCAGCGCAGATCTTTAAAGGGCGTGTGAGCTCAAAGGTTGAGGGGCACTTGAGCGGTGTGATGGCGTCGACATCCGGTACCGCGCGCGCTCGAAAGAAAGCAGTTTCGCTTGATCCCGACGATCCTAGAAGCAATCTTTTGGACTTTTCGAGCAGTGATGATTCGTAAATTGATGTCGCGACGTCGGAGTTTAGTTTGGATGAGGAAACTTCAGCAGATCAGCCGGGAAGATCAGCTGTTACCTGCCGTGGATGAGGAAACTTCAGCAGATCAGCCGGGAAGATCAGCTGTTACCCGCCGGCAAGTTTCGTTTTCGCCTCCCGTTTTGTATATTGATATCTACAACCAGTTCAATTGCCCTGTTGGTGTAAAACTATTATTTTCTTTATTTATGGTGTGTCCACTTCATTTGGACAAGATGTGCTGCCACCAGTTTCGGCCCCAGAGAGATCCTGGCATTGACCTCGGGATGGCGCTTCGTAGGGGTCCGAAGCGGCTGGCGAGAGCTCTCGATTATTTTTGCCCGTCCTTTAAGGTGGAGGTCGTTCATGCTATATGTATAAACACCAACAAATATGCATGGACACAAATCCTTGACAAACCGACGTAGAGAATTTTTTTCTCTGAAGATATAAATCTATCATTAGGAAAGTTTGCTGTGAATTTCATTAATTATTTGTGTTTGGTAATTTTTATTATGTATTTTGTAATTACTGTTTCTTTTCCGCAATGTATTTTTAAAATGTGCATTTAGTACTCGTGTTTTTGTATATAATATTATGACCCGCCGCGGTGGCTTAGTCAGCTAAGGCGTTGCGCTGCTGAGCACGAGATCACGGGATCGAATCCCGGCCGCGGCTGCCGCATTTCGATGGAGGCAAAATGCAAAAACGCCCGTGTGCTTGCGTTGTAGTGCACGTTAAAGAACCCCAGGTGGTCAAAATTAATCCGGAGCCCTCCACTACGGCGTGCCTCATAATCAGAACTGGTTTTGGCACGTAAAACCCCAGAATGAAGAAGAAGAATATAATATTATGCTGTAAATTAATCTTTGTGAAAAAAAAAAATTGTAAGTAGGACCAACCAAGAACTTGTATGTTTCACTATACGTCATGTAATTTTTCTTCACTCAAAGAGTACTTTATCTATGGGTATAATTCCTTAAAGAAATGTTGCCAAGAGATATATCAACAATTTGAATATTTTGGAATTTCTCTTAGAATTTTTCGCCAGAGGTGTTACTTCTTACTGAAAGTTTTTTTTTGAAAATTTTGTGTTTTTTTTTTTTTGTTCAAGAATTTTGTATGCAAATAAATTTTCTTGTATTTTTTAAAAATAAGTATTATTTGAGAGCATGTTCATTTACCTTCACTTTTATATACTGCATGACACTGTAAACTTATTGGCTGTTGCACAAAAAATTGCCCACTTAAACATACAAAAAAACAGCCAATTTCCCCGTGGTAAAGAAAGAGTTAACAACAGGCAAAAAAAACTGCGCAACGAACTCCAGGTACACCGCTATACGCCTGCGCCATCTTTGCCAATTTAGGCACCCTGGTTGCCAGCACTTTTTTCTTACCACTGCGGCATCCAGACTCCAAGTTAGAAAAACAAGTTTCTGATAAAAATAAATACCTTTAAAAATTTCGCATAACCTTCACAATTGCTCAGAAATTTTTATTTGATGGAAAACTCATAAGTATTGCAATAAATAAGTCATACGTGAATTAATTGTGGTCTTGTTCTCACAATTTAGTTCACCTAATAATTACATGAGGAATTGTGGCACTTCAGTAATTTGACTCTTTGCTACATAAGATAAGAAAAAATAGAGTATAACGTGCGGATCATGTTTGACATGGCAGTCATGACACCAAGTTGCTGGTGGCTAATAATGCGAGAGCATTACTTGGCTTATTGTGCGACCCCGTTGTCATCAGAAAACTGTGGCAGAAAAGTGGCACACAAATTACGTCATTTTCATCTAATTGTAAAAAAAAGTGGCCACGGTGAGGATTCAATCCTCTGCCCCACTGCTACTGCTTCCTAGCCGAGCGCGCTAATCACTGCGCCACCGTTGCATTGCACCACAGTTGCAACAGGTGACAGGGATGAATATCTTTGAGCCTTTGCACAAGGTTGGGCTCTGCCTGGAAGGTAATTCACTAAATAGCAGAGCAAGCAGCTGAGGAGCGAGCACGGCAAGCTGTGGCTGCTCGCTCCGCCTAAAGCCCCTCCGAAAATGCATTTAATGTTGCTTTAGCTCTGCGTTTCGTATTGTCGAGGACCCGCAGATGCCGGAGCCGGAGCCGACTACGACGATGAATAAGATGCAACGCGCTTGAGGTACCCGTTGGACGATGACTACGACATCTCCCCCGAGTATGAGCTATAGTTCATCTACAAACCCGATGAAGAAATGTAGTGTCAACACCATGGTACTGCTTGAAAAAGTACTGTCATCGCTTGGCAAAGTGGTGTCATCGTGCTGAAAAGGGGTGTCATCGAGAAAGAACACTCAGCGCAATGTGTGTGAAACACTGCTTTAATGAGAACTCTGCAAATAAAACTCAGCTGCGAGAGCGCAGTATGGCCGGTTTCTCGTCTTACATTGTTGCGATCTCATCAGCAGCAACATTACACTCGGAAACATAACGCAACAGAGCACTAAAACTCAGCAACATTTTGCCACAACAATAAACTCCGCGAAATGCTCAGCAACAAGTAATGCTCTCGCATTTACACATCATAAGAATTGCTGAAGTGCCCCCATAGTTGTTTATAATTCGCAATTTCATAGTTAGCTTGAGCAAAGGTAGTGGCCATTATTTGCCTAATAGAAAGCCCATTTCCAGCTCATTATATATTTGGAACCGTCTTGCTTCACTGTCCTGCACATAATGATGCAAAGACAGCTCTGTGTTTAAATGCTACTTACTTAATGGTACTGTGATAAAAATAGCCATGTGTGAAGCGACATGCCCATCCTGCTAAAGTGCTGTCACTCACAGATACGTAGCTTGCCTAACTGAACTTATTAATTGTTTTGTATTTCACAAAGAATCGAAAAAGAAAAAGGGGGGGTGGGGGGGGGGGGATATGCATGTGTACAAGCGGTAAAGTAGTGTGCTACTTTAACTTGCTACTTGAACCTCATTGTGCAAGAATACAGGCGTTTTTATAACCAGTGCAACATAAACAAAAAAAAAGAAAAGTACTGCATTAGTTGAGTTGCGCAACAGTAATGCCATCATGGTAGGCAGAACGCAAGCTAAACGAACAAAAAAGCACCAAGAAAGTGCCAAAACACAGACTGTGTGGCTGAGTGCCAATCTCTTGCCGAATGGCAGTTCGCGTTTCTTTTAGATGTAATAGAAACATTCTGCCTGTTTCGTGCAATAATGGGGCATTAGATTGCAAATTATTGTCAGTTCATTGCAGTCAGTTTGTTTCATTTGCAGACAATCAGCTCAAACCGCGCATGGTGAAACGCCGCCGTGTACGTTTTAATGTGTGCCGCGAACTGCCTATCCACACTAACGCAGCCATGGTGCTGCTACCTAAGCGTGCAGTGCACCGCCTATAGAGGTGCCACTGATGGCCACTTAGCTTTTGAAAGTACGCTTCGGATGCAATGACAACACTTTGCAGCAGGGATGGCGAAAGTTCACGGCTGCGATTTTCCCTTTATTAAATGCCAGACCTCTACTTCAGTGGGGACAGCTGCAGGAAAGGCACAGGCCTCTATATTGGAGCAGACATGGCACAATGTTACCAGAGTTTGAGTCAAACCTTTCCGCATACGTGCCTCGTGTTTCCCTCAGACAAGCGCAACGAAGCCCAGTTAAATGAAGTGGAGCTCATGTTAAGTGGACGCTTCGTTTCATTGAAGAATGGGATGTCTCACTCGATTCTTTGCTTTTTAATTCTACCTTTGCCGTAACACTGTTTCTGTATGTAGTGAGATGATTGCGGACCGTCACGTTTGTTGACGTGCGGTGCGGTGAAGGATGGAGCCGTAGACGTTTAGGTTTGAAGATAACATTTATTAGAACTAAGCACTCTGTAAAACACTATACAAACAGCACGATGCACACACCACACAGTGACTAAAGTACATATAACCCATGCATGCATGCTACGTCCCTACGCTACAAGGTTCTTGCTCACGTCCTCGTCGTCTTCAGTAGAAGGAGACCGTGGTGGCACGACTTGGTCGCTGAGCAAGACGTAGTGGGTCGACTTGTCGCGATGCTGGGTTAGCGGTGGCGGCGGCTCGAACGTTCAGGATCGGCATGCGATCAGACGACCAGGAACAGCACTAGCCGGGAACAGTCTCGCGGGCAGGTAGTCGCCGCACAGGTCACCGACATCCGCAGGAACGCAACTGGTCAGGAGGTTGCCCAGCGGTTCACCCGAGCAACCCTCTCGAACCCTGGCTCTTCGAACGCCGTTTCCAACGCCTCTGCTGCGCTCGTGCCCTTCTACCTCTTCTTCTTTTTTTTTTTTCACCGCCGCGCCACCTCGTGCTCTCTCTCTTCTTTCCGCGACGCGCCGCACATGTAGTCAATGTCGTCGTCGTCGTCGTTTCACCACACTGTACCTCAATAATAAGCACATGTCATTAGTGTAGGCTTATATCTAAACGACTCCGCTCGCCGAGATGCCATCATACATTGTAGTGGTCTTGCTACAGAAAAAAACTAAAAACCCCTCCCCTACTGGGAACAGGAGTGCACGCGAAGCTTGTCCAACCCTAAGGGAGGGGCTGGTTAGTTTTTTGAGCGTGTGAGACACATTAAAGAGACATGATCATTGCATTCTACCGGTGCTAACTTATGGGGCAGAAACTTGGGAGGTTAACAAAGAATCTTGAGAACAAGTGAAGGACCCCACAAAGAGCGATGGAACGAAAAATGTTAGGCCTAACATTAAGAGACTGGAAGAGAGTGGTGTGGATCAGAGAGCAAACAGGGATAGCCGATATTCTAGTTGACATTAGCAGAAACAATGGAGCTGGGCAGGCCACGTAATGCAAAGGATGGATAACCGGTGGGCCATTAGATTTACGGAATGGATGCCAAGCGAAGGGAAGCACAGTCGAGGACGGCATAAAACTAGGTGGGGTGATGAAGTTAGGAAATTTTCAGGCACAAGTTGGAATCAGCTAGCGCAAGACGGGTTGTTGTTGATGAAAGAGACATGGTTGTTGGGGGATGAGAAATGGTGGATTCGCCCGGCGAGCTCGTGCACGTTCACGGGCCCGCTCCTGTTGTCGTTCTTTGAAGGCTGCCTCCTCTTCAGCGGATCGGACCTAGCGCGGCCTACCCATAGCGCTGCTGGCCTTAAACTGGCGAGAAACGGCACGCACAGAGCGAGAGAACCCTCCTTTTCGTTCTCTGGTTCGGCTTCTAAGAGCTGGTTCCGGTTCCCTTCTCCGGTACGGCTGCCTAAGAGCTGCGCTCTAAGAAGCTTCCCCTGAAGAGAAGTGACCAGTTTTGGTAGGCAGTTAGTGGCTATTCAATTTTACAAAAATATCTATTATAGGCGTGTCCTTGTACAGTCAACGTCCAATTTTTCGGACTCCCTAGGGGTCGCGAAAACGGCCGAAAAATCTGGCAGTCGGAAACAGATAATGAGACGATTTAACAGGCCACATTAGACCAACAAAATCAGTCCTTGCAAGCCGCAGCAGCTTTAACACAGAACATGACACACTCGTACAGTCATGCACCTTAGTAAGAGCAACACGATAAAGAAGCAGGTAATGGTAGAAGCGGCACCAGTGTTAAGAACCTAAGCAAAATAGGTTCAGCCTACATGCTGCACTACGGACAAACTGAACGAAAACACGGGTAGGCCATGATCAACTTCACCGCTTACATTTGTAAAAATGATCAAGTGCAACAAACACCGAGATGGCAAAAGAAAGTGTGATAGCAAGGAGTTTCTCGCCGAATGATGGTGATCCATTGCTGCCGCTGCTCTCGTTCATGAGTACTTATGAGAATGATTAGAATCACGTCGCCAGGAAGTTTTTGCAGCTACAGTCGAATCCGTTTATCTCGATAGTTCCATGAAAAGTAGTCATTGTATCAGTAGTTCGTTATATGTGGACTCGCCCTTCAAAACATACAAAAATTAACGACACTGCAGCTGGCGGCGGCAGTTACGATTCGATACCACTTGGGTCCGAAAATCGCATCTTTAGTACCTTACTCTATGTTCCCGACATTTTCCTGCGTCTAGTCTAGTTTCCTTTAAAAACTTCATCTAAAGAAAGAATTGCGCCGGCATAGCTCTTTCAAAATGGCACCCGGCCTGTTCCGATCACTTGCCATTTTGAAACTACGAACGCAGACACCACCATTTTTTCTTCAAGCACTTGCCTGTAATCATTTTGGTAAAACACGGCGCGAGATCAGCGCGATACGAGTGGATTCTAATTATGATAGCGAAGCGTTCTAGTTGCCTGGAAGCAGAAACTGCTGCAGTGTGCCAGCATTTTGCAAAGGTATTGTCGTTATGGCCGCAGAGTCAGTCGCACGCACACCGAAAGGTGTGGAGTTACGTTTTCTATGTCACTTCGGTTGAAAAAGTACTAAGTTCGAAACGTTGGACATCATTGCGATGTTTATCGGCAACGACTTAAATAAAGCGTCAATGAAACGTGATCTCCCAAAAATGGTGTCGTAACATCCACCAACTCTAAATGAGAGCGCCGCTATCGTGATGTCCCGAGATTGCACGTGGCGCAGCATAGAGTGGCGCGTGCCTTCGCAGAGGCCACGACCGCCGTTATGCCTTGCCCTGATGCATGCTGGAGACATGCCTTGAAATCATGGCTATCGCAGCATGGTAGAAATAATTGAAAGCGAGGTACTTTGCTCACGGCTTCTGAAATCTGCACGTGGCGCTCGCTCACCTCGGCGTTCGTATTTTCGTCGCTGTTGTACTGGAGCGGGGGGCACGGTGCCATGCGGCCAGTTCGGTTGTGATTCCGTGCTTTGAAACTTCGGGTGCGTCCTCCTTTCACCGCGACCGGTTTTTAAGTGTTTGTTATAACAGTACAGCACTGTTCAAAGTGTTCGTTATATCTTGGCGCAGTTTCAATAGGCAGGGTCGGAAAATCATAAATGCAGTGAAATGTGGCCACCAATAAATTCTTATATCTGGGATTGTTATAAGTGAATTTGAGTGTATGTGAGCACTCCACCGCGCAACAATTGTTCTTCTATATATAGGTCGATCTCACGGCCAATAGTTGTCTTGTATTTACTCTGTTTGGCCAAGTGTGGGCCATGTTAGTCCAGTCGTGTTAGTCCACTCGGAAAAAATTCACCGACGTTTACAATTCTCTCTAATGCAAAATTTGATTGCAGCCTTATGCGTGTTTTCATTTCATGAAATATTGGCTGGTGCGGACAATCTGTCTCGTGCGGCACATTGCAAACAGAGTGAAGTGTGGTGTGACTGCCTCACTAATCGGGAGATTGCAAGAGGCAGCGTACGAGTAATGCGGGACGCGATTCATGGCAACCGCCGCAGACAACCCTCCACTCATGCAGCGCTTTGTTTCCGTATATGTTATCGGCGGACGCGTTTGCCGCATGCCTTATCGATGACGTCATTGGTGAACAGACAACGCACGCTGCTCTGGCGCCATTTTGTAGCGATCGTCTCCGCAGACCACATCTTGCGTGGCACTGCGCTTTTCTTCTCACGCTTTTCTCATACCCTCCTTCTCTGCCTTCCGCCTTATGGTCCGCTGCATCCTCCTCCGCTTTCATACTTGCACTCTTTGCTATCACGGCCTTTCATCTCCCATTGTGCTTCGTGTTCGCTCTTTCATCCTTCGCTGTGCTCGGTTACACGGGTAGGCTGTGATCAACTTCACTGCTTACACTTGTAAAAATGATCAAGTGCAACAAACACCGTGAAAAACCCTTGCTTGATCATTCGAACAGCTCTGCAGGACTGCCACAGGCCCCATAAACTTAATGTAAGAATGATTGAAATCTCGGACACTTCACAGCATGTCGTGCAATAATTTGAACCCTGACTGCATGGCCGTGTACTGATTTGGCCACCGAGTCGAGTAGAAATACAGACAATTTCGTTTTAACACGTCGCCAGTGTGTTCGTTGGCCGTGTCGCCGGTGCCTCCTCAAAACCGAAACTAGCGAAGTCTAGTCTATCTAGTAGCTGCTGACCACACCAACACCGCAGGACAAACCAAACCACTGAGTTTACTGTAAAGGCTGCATTTTTATTTGTGTGATTTCTCGTGCGAGTTCCATTGTGCTCTTATCATCTATCATTGAAGGCCGACTGATATCATTGATAACGTGTACTGAGCATCACTCTGACCACTAACAAAGCGCGAAAAGTGTGAAAAGGAATAGCATAAAAGGAAATGCTAGAAAATCGTGGCCACATATAGGCTAAAGGCAAGTGTAGGAGCGTGTAGCAATGCGTTGAATAACCTTGGGCGTATTATTGATCACTTTCAGAAATTGTGTTTTCGCTTTCGCAATATTTTGCGTGACTAGCACTGCTGCGTCAACAGGTGGCAGTGTTTACGCACTGCGATAAGATAGTGTGCTTGGCGCTGTGCCAAGAATGCTATCACTTGTTAACGCTAATGAGTCTTGTGCTTGCCACACGAAATTGAAGGTATCCTTGAAAGTGACCATCTGAGAATGCGGCACAACTTTCTTGGCCACTTGTAGTAGAAAGTCACTTATTTTCTGTCAAATCTGGTACTTTGGACTTCCAGTTATTCAGACCTTTGGCAGTCCCCTTTCAGTCCAAATTGTCGGTAGGCAACTGTATCACTATATGGTTGAAAAAGGTCCACCCTGTGTGCCAACTTGGATGGTGTAAAGGGGTGATGGTGTCACAAGGGTCACTTAAATCAATTCTAAACTCGCCACAACACCATCATAATGTTAGCAAGGTTGCTGCAGAATGCATAGCTAAGACGTTGCACTGCTGAGCACGAGGTCGCGGGATCGAATCCCGGCCGCGGCGGCCGCATTTCAATGGAGGTGAAATGCAAAAACGCCCGTGTGCTTAAAAAATCCCAGGTGGTCAAAATTAATCCGGAGCCCTCCACTACGGCATGCCCCATAATCAAAACTGGGTTTGGCGCGTAATACCCCAGAAAGAAGAAGAAAAAGAATGGATACACAAGGTGTCACAGCTGTCGCTGTGACTTTGCTGCAGGCTAACATAGTGCTGAAGGAGTCGTTTAATGCACTTTATGAGCTCATTTTGCTTCTATTTTCTGCTTTTTCTCTGAATGTTGCAGCAAGCAGCAATACAAGAACTCCGACCAGACGTAATTCACCCAGTAGGCGTGACCGTGACATGCGCCATGATGACCGACGAGACCGTTACCGAGACCGCAACAGCAGTAGGGATTTTGACAAAGACCGAAGGCCCTATGACCGTAACCAGGACCGGGCATCTGATCGGAGCTCAGATCGAAACCAAGACAGAATGCAAGAGCGTGATCGAGTGCAAGACAGGGATCGGCTCCAAGATCGTGACCGAGATCGAATAATAGACCGTGATCGTATTCAAGACAGGCTGCCTGATCGGATGCAAGACAGAAATAGGTAATAATTAAGGGAAAGGTATGCAGTAACATGCATAAAATGCACCTTTTTTTTTTTATTGAGGTCATTTGAATATTGTAGTGGAATGGCCAAGTATGTGAATGAGCCCATCTTTAAAAAAAGTTCTTGCTCAGCTGCCTTGCAGCAATTTGGGTATTTTTATTTCACTTCATTTCAATACCAAAAAGTCGATATATTCGTTTGTGTCGACTGAAAACTTCGAATACTGAAATTCGAGCCAAAGGGAATATTGAATATTCGCACAAGCCTATTAAATAGTTGGGCAGTGTTGAGAAAACATCAAGTTAACTTGTTTTATCTTTGTTGCTGTTTGTGTACTTTTTATGGTCTAGAAAGAAAGCCTTGAAACTTTTTTAAAAAGTCCATGCGATGGCCAGTTTAATTAAGCATTGAGACAGCACAGCTGTCAGATATTCTGGAAATCATTCAACTTTTGCCTTACTTGCCTGTCCCATTAAAGTGACTGTGCTTCTATTATACTCCAACCATACACAGCCGTCAGGATGCACTAGCACACATTGCATTTCATTGTGTTGCGCTCGTTGAGAGAAGAGATACCGGAGCTGCATCATGTCGCCGTGCATTTGTTAGCTGCGGCACAGTGTTGCTAGATCGCCATGTTCAAAGTTTTCCAGTGGCCATGTAAAGCAGCATCTTCAAAATGATACTCAAGCAAGTTGATTTATAATTTTCTTCTCTCCTTTTTTAAGACATTAGGGCACTCCTATTAGTTCAACTGCCACTTCATGCGATTATTGTGACCTTGAACTTGTAGTGGCTTTGGCTTCAGCATAGCATCACACATCACTTAGGCTGGGCATCCGCATAGCATCAAACATCCTTGATGGCTATGCCACAGTGCTGACTGCGCTTGACTCATTCCGGAAGTGATGTTGGCTTGCCGTGCTAATGTGGGGTTACATCACGTGGACAGGCCACCTATGTCATGCTGGTGATTATTTGCCAGTGATAGCTTCCAGCACCACCACACAACGCGTTTTCCACGCCTGATGCCAGAGGCACCCAGACACGATGTGGTTTATGTTAACTTGTTCTGATACCTGTGTATGGTTGGGGTTTTATTGTGGTTGTGGCTGCATTTGTGTTGGCTGTTACTCTTTTAGCACTATTCTACTACTAATATTTTTGGCTAAGTTGTACAGGGCATCTCTCGCCGGCTGCTGGGTGAATGATTGGCTGTGGTACATGGCACGGTCGAAGCTCTCGTGTGCGCGCACTCAGCATGCCCAGCGACCAGAGCTAGCCTGGTTTCGTGGGAAAAGGATTAAACCTTGGATGTTGTGGTCTCAGTGTCTTTTTTGAGCCACAGCCAAGTTTGAAAATTCACTTTCCCAGAGATGTCACAAACTGTCATTAGCAAGCGCAATTAACCTCTAACCTTAAAGGAATCGACAACTGGCTAGAATGTGTCATGAGATGTTGGTGAAAATGAAAAGAACATGGCAGAATTGTACATGATGTTCCTGATTGAAATGGTAATTATAATTTTAAATTGTCACTGAAAATCTTGAATACCTGCATGCTGTGTTGCTTGTTTGTAGAACTTCGTACTAGCATTATACTAGTCCCACTATAGGAGAACAGAATGTTGTATGTCTCTTAACTGTTATAAAGTGCAGCATAAGTTTTGTTTAAAATGCATTTGTTGTATTTTATAGTCGTTTGCACTTTTTTTTTTTCATGCATATTACGATGAAAGAATGTTCACGTTTTCATGCGGTGCTGCCACCATGGCGTCCCTCATTGCATGGTGGCGTTTATGAGAAAATTCTTATCAGAAAATTTTTACGCTTTCTGCGTTACAGCTGCAGGATTGGGCACTCTGGACGGTGAGCTTCCCTTTGTATTAACCCTTTAAGGATGCTAATACATCCGGAAAACTTGAAAAAAATCCAGTTTTATTTATTCATGGAAACAATTTATATATGTCTAATAAGCACATCCACGCTTTTAATTTGCACAAAAAAGGCGTAGTTTATGAGAAAAAAAAGTAATACAGCTCAGACCTCTTATAATGTAACCACTTACAGTGCAGGATTGGATATAATGCGGTCCTTTTCTTACTCCCATTTATGTTCCCATTGAACTCGATGTATATGCATGCTGGTTATGATGCGGTTGCCAGGAAATCCCGCAAACAAGTGAGGCAGCAAGTGCACTTCTCAACAAGGTGCCAAGGCCGAGTGGAAAGCAATGAGGACTATGCAGAAAAAGAGGAGAGACGGAGCGAACGAACAAACAAGGAACGGAGGGTGGGAAAAGTGTAAAACTGTGACCAGCTAAAAACAGTTTAAACTGTGTCCTGCAAATTTATCAGTTTGGAACAAAGTCCACATGCGAGCTTTCACCGTTCCTACCAGTACATGCACATGCATACACTTGCTATACGCGTTCGCGGTAGTTCCCGACTGATCACCCGCAAATTCACTTCATGCACGCTGCCGTTAGTGCAGCCTGTGCGTGTGATCTCGTGCCAGATCAACCATCTATGGGTACAAATGTATATCAAAGGCGAGCTTCCCGTGACGGCATGCCGCCCGACACCCTTGCCAGCTAGGCCTAACCAGCACTGTCTCATCGGGAATCGGCAGCCAAAGTTGCAGTTTCCAACAGAGTCAACGAAATGCTTCGCAGTAGCTGTACGGCACTTGAAAAATGGAGGAACCACCTTACTAACGAAAGTGAGGGCACATTCCGGTCGTATGCTTCGGTTTCAAAACCCATGCAGCTGCTTGCAATGGTCTGCATGTGTTGCACGTACATGCCTTTGAAAAATGTTATTTTGGTTATAGTGTAGTACCGCTTCTAGGGCGGAAATTTGTGACTCCAGTGACTTACATTATAAGTGGTCTATGCTGTAGTACGATATAACAGAAGGTGGGCTTCACTGTACACAAGCATATTTTAGGACTCATGTTTTAGAAAAGAAAAAAATTTTCCTCACAAAATAGCAGCTGAAATGGGATTCACACAAACACACAAGGCATCTTCTGAATAAGAGAAAAAGCTTCTGTCATCTCAATCATCAGAACTTTGTTCTTGTATGAAACACATGAAAACATGGTGTCAATGTCATCAGAGCTGAGATGGAGAGCCCATGACTAACCAGAGTTGTTGGAGGCCAGTTCTACATTGTTTACACTTAAGGACGATGAAGTTTCGGAAAGTGCACATTTTATTTTTGTTTCAACACCATGAGCTGAAATACTGGTGCTTTCCTCGGGGGCTGCCATATTGAAGTTGAGTGTAGCCGGCACAACAGCAAGGCCTCCACTAAAAAAATCCATCTTTGCTGAACGTTGCACGCCATCTGGCATTGTCTTCTACAAATACAGTGCAATGGTCGAGCAAGAGCCATCTCTAGGGCTCTATTATTAGGCCAAGCATTCTTGGATGAGCTTGGATCATCTTCTGAAATTTCTGCAAATAAATCCTTGACAAGCTAAGCTCGTCTTCCATACGGAAAGGGTTAAAAAAAAAGTTGCCATAAATATTGGTTGTCAGTCTCTATAAGTGCAGGCAGCATGTTAGCAGTTTTATGGTCATGGAGGAAGATAGACAGGAGTGGGCTTACTTGCCTACATTGCAGTGCATTTGGAGCGTCCAACTAATGTCCCAGCGTTGCACTGTGGCATGCCTAGCTTTGTACAGTGCTCTCTTCTACCACTGGCCTTCTCTCTTCTTCACACCTTTTCGACGTGTTCTCTTCCCTCTCTTTACCTGCTATGGTGGCGTAGTGGCTATGGCGTTGCGCTACTAAGCCTGAGGGTGTGGGAACGAATCTCGGCTGCAGCGGCCACATTTCGATGGGAGTGAAAGGCAGAACGCCTGTGTACTGTGCATTGGGTGCGCGTTAAAAACCTCAAGTGGTCAAAGTTTATCCGGAGTCCCTCACTATGGCGTGCCTCATAATCAAATTGTAGTTTTGGCACATAAAACCCCAGAATTGAACTTTTCACCCCTCTCTTTCTCTGCTAGCTGTTAGCGAAAAATGTGCGGGCCACTGTACAGACAGGACAGCAAGAATAATTTAATTGTGCACGAGAACGCACGCTGGCCTTCAGCCAGTCAAACTGTGTCTGCGTCGCTAAACCCGGCAGTGATTGTGGGAAACACATCATTGAAATTTGCCAGCTCAATGCATGCAGCTGGAAAGAAAACTGGATAGGCCCATTGCTGTACTGAGAGCTCGCAGTATTGTCGGCATTGTGAGAGGGCACAGGCTCCAGGCTGGGCAGCTGTTTCTAAGGGTAGTAATAAACTTCAAAGCCACCTGTGTGTTGTTCCACAAAGCTTGAATCTGCAGGACATCACTTGGACTGTTTTATCAGGCGAGTCGGCACACCTGTCTATCTTTCATGGTATTCTTGTACATGTACTGAAATGATTTTCAGATCTGTTGTTATGGACAGTACTTTATATAGAGCTCTTGTTTATTTTTATCTACACCTCTTCTTTTATACAGGGTGTCATAGCTATCACGCATCAAACTTAAAAAGGGAAGCCTTTTAAGTGGATAAAGCCAAGTGTATGTTCTTAGTAGCAATCTGAAGAAGCGTCCTGTACTTTTTGTATTGCTCCAAATTGCGTAGTTTGTAATGATTATTTACCTAACCTTTTAATTATTATAGTACTTACGGCAGATATGAACCGCCACGTTCTAGTGAGTAATGCCATTCCGCACGACATAGCAGCTGGTTTGCAGTCTTGCCAAGTCTTGTGCCAGAATCACTGGTTGGTAGGGGTCACCAGGAACGAACTAATAAATTGTGAAATAGAAACAAAATTAACATTTGTTGTTTTAGTGCAGCAAAAATATTTGAAACGGAATATTTACTCATATGACAGTATTCTGATTTAAAATTTTCGAAGTTTTTTTTTTTCCCCGCATAGGTTTCCTAGTTTCAGTCTTTGCCCCCCCCCCCCCTCCCCCTCACCTAGTTGTGCTTCAATCGTGCAGCACTAACTGATACCTCTGGCGAAAGGTTTTGGCACGCTTTTCGTTCCAAGCTTTGTGACCTATTTAGATGGACCTTGGTCGGCGTTTCCAACGCGCGGATGGAGCAGGAGCCATCTCCACGACGGGCACGTCGCAGCGCGTTGGCCGCATCCAATTACGTTGGCTGCGCCAGTGCGTAAAACTTGTCATGAAAGGAAACGCAAGCAAGGCAGATGGTGATTATTCTTTGGGGACAAGATACAACCCAAATGGTGTAAACTTTTTTAGAGTGTTCCGTTGCTGTGGTTTTGCTGTTGGCTTGCGACCATGGCCTTGCGCACCGGCCGCGCTGCCCCGGAGACCCGCAGGCGTCGCGTGCGTGCTTTGGTTGCCATGGGGTGCGTTCTAATTGTGTCCAGCATCGGAGACAGTCTACGCAGACAGCGAAGGAGTCAGCTGAGACAGCTTCGAGGCCAAGTAATGGAATGTGTTTCGAGCCGTCTGGAAGACGCTTCTGCGACAGGACACCACCTCGCATTGATAAAATGGAAGTTCAGAAAAGCACACATATTTCTGTATTTAAAGTATTTTCACCTGTGAACCTATGAAAAACACGATGTCTCTTACATTAAGGGTATAAAAAAAGCGTGTCTACGACCTTCCCGTCGAGTTTCCATCTTTAACAGAAAAGTAGTCTACATCGTTCTTGACTTCGACGCTTTCTTCGCGAGACTGTCTATTTCGATGTCTAAGGCGAGTATTGGAACACAGCTCGAGACCTTAAACAGCTCCGTTATTCAAACACTTGCGACAGCTCCTAGACGAAGGCGCACGCGCCTCAGTGACCTGTCCCGGTTTGCAAACAGCGTGACGTCACTGCCGGGGCAATGACGTCCCTTCGTCGTCTGCTTAGCGTTGCTCTCCTGGTGTCGATGATGGATGGAGGTTGCTGGAGGTATGCGTTCGAAGAGATGGCGGAAAATTATTTGCGCGTCACTGTTAACTTTTCAGGTAGACCTTTTGCTGATTGGGCTACGAACTGAAGTAGACTTGGGTGCCAGTAGCCATTCCACTGAGATGAAGGAATTGCGTGCTACGGTTCCACGCCACCTGACTGTAGCTTCCAGAGGCTGCTTGGAAGCGAAGCATTCATTAGAGTGGTCCAGATCTCTGTCGCCGACACTGTTCACGAAGTTAATTGCTCTCACAATTACTGTCGTTGGCCGGCAGAAAGGCTGGGTCAGCTTTCCTGTGACCCCGGTCGCCAAAGCCAAAGAGACATTTGCATGGCGAGATTGAATTCCGAGTGCTATAGTTTTTTTGCTCTAGTTCGCGAGTAACGCACTTTCATTCTCAATTTCACAGTGCAGCGCACACCGTTAGCACATCGCTCTTTGATTTTACTTTACGCAGGCAAAGCAGAATACGTATTTTGTAATGTTTGATTTCATTTTCCACTTTTTTTATCACTCGACGTGCCTAGAGGCAGATCACAACGATAAAGGCAGTGCGGCGGTGTGCGAGTCATGCCCGAGCCGATGACGAAGAGCGAACAAAAAAGGAAAATTGACACGGAACGCTAGCAAACGTGGCCCTAGGAGCCATTTCACGGTTCTCTTGCACTCGCTACATTGGAAGCTTGCTGGAAGTGCGTGCCTGGTGCGTGCATCCTGCAAGCTCCTGTTAGCAGACGATGCGGTGGTGGTGGTGGCGGCGGCGGCGTCACGTTGAAAAGTGGGCCGATCCTGGCGATAGTGCAGAAAAAGGTCCAAGCTCAATGGCACATACCAGGGACAAAAAAGAGAGAGAGACAGAAAAAAAAAGGAAGAAAGAGAGAGAAAGGAAGAAAGAAAAAGAGCCATTTCACGGTTCTCTTGCACACGCTACTTTGGAAGCTTGCTGGAAGTAAGTGCCTGGTGCGTGCATCCTGCAAGCTCCCGTTAGCAGATGACGCTGCGCTTCGCTCCGCCAACTCTTGCGATACAACGCTTGCGACAGTACATGAAAGAAAATGACAATTAAATTCAAGCATTGCGTAAGTACCCGGCGCCGCACATTTTTACTTTAAAACTTGCAAGATATTAAATTTATATTTTATATATTAATGAACAACCAATAACATCCTGCAGTTCTTCGACTAACGCGCTATATGATGACGCGCACTTCAGAGGCGGCACCCTTTCATTTATTGGCCGCGTCATCCCCTTCCACCTCCTTCTTGGGAGCAGCCTATTTAGTGATGCGAGCAGCGAAGCGAACCGTTCGCTTTCCTAACTGTTATAAGATTCCGCCCCAGCTGTATCCACATCGTCAAAGAGGCGGGGAGCAGAGCTGCTGGCCAAAGGTACAACGTGGATGAGTCGTGCACCCACGAATGGAGACTGTCTTTGCAAAGATTTGAGCATTATTATTGCGATAGCAATTATATGGACACTTCAAATGAATTTCTGTCATCGTCATCGCCGCCGCCGTGAGGTTCCGTATAAAGTCCAAGGGTGCACCGTATGTGCGAGTGAAAGCGCGCGGGGGTCGTGCGCTATCACGGAGAGCGAACGCAAGGCGGAGAGCAAACGCGACTTCCGTCGCGGGAAAGGCCGGGGGGGTATGGGAGGGAGGGGGGGCGATGCTGTGCGGCGGCACCAAATGCATTTCTTGCAACCGGGCGCAAGGGGAACTGGCGACGCATTCTCCCACGCGAAATGGCGAAAGCGGGAAGGCAGCGCGGGAGGGAGGGGTTCTATTGCGTTCTTGTACTTGGCTCTGCTGCTGGCTGTTGGTGTTGTCGCGTGTGCCGTATCTTGAAAGCAATTGCCACACGGCTCTGACCTTTGTATGCACTGCGCATTCGCCGCTCAGTTTCCGTTGAAGCGATAGACCGCACGAAGCTTCGCTCGATGCGGTGGCTGCGCTTGCTGCCAGCGTTTTGACAGTTATTGTCTGCGGCATTGAGTGTGATCTATTCATGTTTGCTTGTGCGCGCTGACGCCACGCTTGTTAATTCGTTACTAAGCGAATGTGTCCAAGTTGATGCAGTCGATAAAACTACTATCCCTACTCTGAATAGCTCTCTACTAATTTGCTATCGCAATTGATGCTTCACCTTTCGGGAGAAACTGCGACATTTTTTGTATGCACTCAGTCATTTCCGCTGGTTATATGTGTGGATATTTTTTAGGTGAAGCTTAAGCGTCCCCCAGTTCTGATGATGTTTCGCTGTACTTTGGTTCTAGGCAACATTCTGGGGAATGTTGAAACCGAGCCTTTCTAAATTTTGATTGGGCCCCATGTCGCTGAAAATATGGTGTCGGTGTCGGCGTCAACGGTGTCCAATAACACTATCGCATTCCACTCTTAAAGGCAAAGCTTAAGCGTACTCCAAGCTTTTGTAGCGGAGTACCCGTTCAATGAAAAATTTAGATTTTTTCCGAGATAGTGCATATTAGACGGCAATACATTTTATATATCATAATTTTCGTTACATTTTTTTCTTAGTAGATACAAGCGTGTCTTTACAAACTTTGTTGAATTTTATCCCACAATCTTGATTTAGACAATGTATATCTTTTTTATGACGTACATCTCGCTAACAAAAATTTTATGCATGAAAAGTGCATTCATTCAGCTTTTTGTTTATGTATTACGTAAAATATTTAGTGCAGTAGTTCCTTCAGAAAAAAAAAATAATCTGGCGTAACCTCCAAAAAACACCTATTTTCCCCATGGTAGGAAAAGAGTTAGATAAGACATGCCGAAATCCTTCGAGGTGGCTGCGACATTCATGCCTATGTTCGGATTGGCCTTACGCGGCATATTGATAACTTGTGCTATGATTTTTGCTCGCTTGATTTTGGCACTCTGCTTGCTGCTGTCACAAACATTTGTTTGCAGAAATTTCACTGCCATACCAAGATAGACACCCTGTCAAAGCAGTGCAACAACCAGGCCAGTCATAGATCACATATAGTAGTTCCTTTGCATCATCATTTATGTTTGAGAGCAGCACTGCTTCGGTATGCAAGCGGGGCATGAGCTTCTTTTAAATGGGGAAGAAAAGTAACACAAAAGATAGCGTGTCATAAAGAATTAAAATTGTTGTTTTAGAGTGTGCTCGAAAGCAATTTCGAAGTTTATTAATCATCAAAAACTAAATAATTCAGAACAACACAAAAAATACTACGTGCATCTTCAGATCGCTGCTCATGACATACAGTCGGTTCTGCATAGAAGGTTTCACTTTCTTTTCAAACTTGGTGAATGATAGATGAGAAACCCTCTACATATTGAATCATTTAATTCACAAGCAGTGTTTTTATTTTCTGCGTAGTCATTTTTCTGCAAATTATAGCAAAAGAAAAGGGTATGAGTGGCACTGACTGCTTTCTATTTTGTCATATTTGGTGTGGACAGTGATTTGATTTGACTGTCTTTCATTAGGTCACCCATTCGAGATCATAGATCAAGAGATCGTGATCGTGACAGGGAAAGGGATCGAGATCTGCGGGGTCCAGCACAGTCACCCGATCGTGACTATCGAGGACCAGGCCAGGACCATGATGGCAGCACCACTTCTTCATTGGCTCGCAAGCATCCCTTGTCACCCCCTCGACGAGGTGGTGGAGGCTCTCCGCCACGGCGCAAACCACGGATGATGCCTCGCTATGTGGTGGACATTCCTGCAGTCTGCTTAGAGCAGTTGAGTGTGCTGCATTCGTTCCTTTTTCTTTTTGCTAGCCTTTATTGAGGGGCATTTATCGCATGTTCAAATGATTTTGCAACTCATGTTAAATCTCAACAGTGGTTGTGTAGGACTTGGTTCATGACAACTGTATCGTACAGCCCACATTTGCAGACAGGACAAAGACAGACATGTGTTGTGTTGCCTCTTCTTTGTCCTGATTGTAAATTTAGGCTGTATGATACAGTAATCATATACAAATGTGACTGAAACAACTTTTTCTCTGTGTTAGTTCTTTTAAGTACAGTAGAATGTCAGCCATAAGTGCACTGTTGGTATGAATTTTGAGATGATATGAATTTTCAAACTATGCTTATAACTAAGTAGTTATAGCAATGCATTGTTATAAGTGACTTGTGTCTGTGGTCTAAGTGACTCGTGTGATTGTTATAAGTGAGTTGTGCTGTAAGTGGTCTGTACTGTACTACTTTTGCAAGTCGTGCCTATGGCCTTGCAGTAATGCTTGGCTTTCTGTGGGGATCTCTGAAAATTTGAAGGACATGAACCATTTTGCTTCTATTACGATCAGGTTTTCTACCGAGCTGCTAAATGATTGTTTGAGTTATTCATTTTGTGTTCACTTAGCTAAGCTTAGCTGGTCCATGTGCCAAGTTGGTGTCTTTTGTGGTCTCTTCTCTAGGCGGGAGCTTGGTGTGGTGGACTTGCGCAAGCGCTACCCAAACATGTACATACCATCAGACTTCTTTCATGCATACATCTGCTGGCAAGAATGCTTTCCACTACACCGCCCCTTTGGCCTGAACTACCCATGCTGTTTCCAAGTGCTGCCAAAAGACACATGCCCTGCTCCACCATCTCTGCTCAGTGCAACCCATTTGGAGTCTCCATTGCCTCCGGCTGTGTTAGACCCACCAGACATAGATTTTTCCTTCAGTGCCAAGGTGAGTGTACTGTAGATTGCTACTACAATTGCAAGAGACAAAGGAGGCCATTTGACCCACTGAATGTGCCCTACTACATACCTGCGAACTCTCCTGATTTGTCTGGAAGAATCCTGAATTTGGACAAGTCCTCCCTATTGTACGGGCACCGGCATAAATCCCCCGAAAAACTGTGCCAACCCCAACGTGAAAGAAAGGAGCATAAAAAAAAAAAAAAACCGCGTCATGCAGCACAGCCTTCACTTTTCACTTTATTACATTAAAGACCCCATTACGGGGTATTACAATTACATTGCAGCCCACATTGTAATTGTCATTATGTGTTAGGTAGCTTGCTGAAGTGAGATTTAAATCTAAGCCATTTGTGTGCAGGCAATGTAGGCTTCACTAAGTTCCCTTCAGTTCGAGACGTGTTGATAAGTGCGCTTTAGGCAAAGGTCTATCATGTGTTACATACTGGTGAGTTCCCTTAACTCTTTCATTAATGTGAGAAAATGGTAGTTTTTTTTATATTTATTTATTTCAAGAGTATAGTGCCAGCATCTGGTGAGAGGCGTTAAGCAGCCATGGTTACAGACATGAACGGGGGAAAAAATAACACGAAAACAATACATTGAATACAAGGCACGAAGGTTGAGCAGAATGAAATAGCACTCAATTGAAGAATACATGAAACGCGTGTAATTTGCGAAAACGCAGCATTTAGTGCTAACAGTGTGAAAGCATTGCACAAAAAAAATTAAGAATACTAATAAGTAAACTGCTCTTGGCGCTAGGTTGGCGAACATTGAGATACAAATGCAGAAAACCAGAAGAATATGTGCATACGCCACGTGGCAAACGATTTCACACCATTTCATCCTGGCAGACCAACATAATGAAACGGGTTGTGTAAAAATACTCAGCAGGGGCAGAAGCATCGGAAAACACATGGGTACAATCATGCGTAAGAACAGGTCGAAAAAAAAAAAGAAGAGAGATATTGTGGTCGTGAAGAGGAAGAGGTGCAGAAACAGAAAAAGATGAGAGAGGGTAGTCCTAGTACCTCGCACATTTATATAATTTCTTTAAGTACTTTTAAGAATGAATTCACGGTGTTACAGGCAACCACTGCAGCAGGCAGTATATTGCATTACCTTATAGTTTAAGGAAAATATGAATTTGTAAACGCTTCAGTTTTGCAATGGTAATCTTTAAGCTTTTCAGCCTGGCTAGACCGAGTTGATCGACGAGTGTTCAGTATATGCGTCCTTATTTATGCCTAGTTTTCCATGCTAAAGTAGGTACCGTATTTACTCGATTCTAACGCATCCTTGATTGTAACGCGCACCTATTTTCCGTGACCAAAAAAAAAAACATCCTTTACAGTACCGTGCAGCTCATGCTTTCATACAGAAGTACAAGTTTCTCTCGTGTGGAAAAACAAAGATTTACTCCCGATGCACTAAAGTTGCGATGAATAAAAAAAGTTGCAGTTTTGCCCGAAAGGCGAAGCATCGATTGCGATAGCAGATTACTAGACCGCTATATGAAGTAAGGATATCAGTTTTATCGGCCGTATAAACTTGCAAACATTCGCTTAATAAATTAACAAGCACGCAGGGGTGGGACTCCTGCGCCAAACTGCGCCAAACACAGAAAATCGACCGAAATTGCGCCATGCTGCGCCAGAACGGCTTTGGCATGTGTGTTCTGCCAGTGCCCGTGAGCAGCGAGCGGATTTGTTCTCCGAAAAAGAGTGCAGCTGTTCACATTCTGCACATCGCGTGACGGCGCCTCCCGCATATTTTCTCGTAATTTTTGTGCTCTTAAAACTGAACTTATCGGCGCTTCCGGCCAGTGGCCGGCGTGCGCGCGGCCACTACCGGCTGTTGTCACTGCTGTTGGAACGACCAGGCAGGCTGTATTTCGAGTGTACTAGAATATGGTAGAGTAGGCCGAGCGGCGCGGTGCTCCCTAGCTGAGGCGCAAAACAGCGAAAAGTAGGCTGAGGGCACCGCGAGCAAACTAGATAATTGGGAAGCGCTTGCCGCAGTGGGCGGGCGTTTCTGTATCTCGGGCTGGTATAGCCTAAAACTATTAGGTACTCGAGAACAACTTTCTGTGGCAATGAAGGGAAAGCTACGGGCGCGTGGATGCTGCACATGTGTTACCGCGCCAAGTAGTCCGGCAGCGTTTGACGGTGCTTTTGGTTACTCGGAACAGACGCTGAATCAAAGCAACTTGCACGTGCAACTGTTTAGCGTTTGCCCAGACGCGGAAGGGAAAAGTCGCAAAATAAGTAAACTTTTACACTCAGTGGTGTCTTCTGTCTTACAGTGTAGACCACTTATAACGTAACCGCTTATTGTGCAGGACCGGATATAATACGCTCTTTTCAGACTCCCGTTAATTTTCCCACAGCATTCTATGTATACGCGTATCGCTTATATTGCAGTTGTGGGACACGAAATACGAGTTACAGTGCGGCTGCCTGGAAGTTCGGCAGTCAACCTAGACCGCCAACGCTCCCCTCAAACCACAAATACCGTATTTACTCGAATCTAACGCGCACTTTTTTTCCGATAAGACAGGTCCAAAAGTTGTGTACGCGTTAGAATCGAGTACGACCCTAAATCTGCGTTACCATATAGCCGTCGGCATTTCAAAATGGCCGCCTCGCACGTGCGTCGAGCCTAGCTACTCTAGAGCTTAGCTAGCGTAGCTTCCTCCATGTGCACGTGCTTAGGCAATAGTCTACAGTCTGTCTTCACGTTCTCTGTGTCTGCTCTATCAGCATGAAGTACCGAGTTCATCATGATGCCACATTTAAAAGGAAAGTGATCGTGTGTGCGGGGACGGACGGAAATCGGGCCGCTTCACGGGCGTTCGGAGAATCCGAAACTTGCGTTCGGGACTGGCGCAAACAAAAGGAGAGGATTTTTGCCAGCAAAGCAATGCGGAACGGTTTCAGTGGACCGAAGCAGGACATAATCTTCGACGATCCACTTCGGCGATACGATCGCCTTGGCCCTATCTTGAAAGGAATCTGCGACGGGGAAAGTCCGCCGTGCGCCATGTTTTTGCCGCTTATAGGTCGCGTTGAAGTGAGAGGCATGATAGCACAAAGGTCAATTCCCTCGCCGCACTTTGTCACTCGAGCGTTTTGACAGTTCGTTTCCGCGGTGAACGAGCGAGATGTGTTCATGTGTGTGCGCGTGACACTGTGTCTGTTAATTCATTTACTAAGCGAATACGGAACCTATAGCACGGTGACAACGACGGCAGAAATGTGCCTGGAGTGTCCATTATCGCAATAAAATAGTTGTTTTGCTTATAGTGTGGTTATTCGCGACTCCGGCGACTTACGTTATAAGCGGTTTACACTGTATTTAACTGTTACTAATAAGGTGTGTATGTTTTCTCTTCCCTAGCCTGAACCAACATGGATTAAAACGCGGGTGTCTTTTCAGAAGTGCTCTCACTTGTGCTTGCTTTGCCTCCGTAGCTTTCCCTTCATTGCCACAGAAACTTGTCCGCGAGTATAGTCTGTGTTAATGCCCATATGGGTGAGGCATCAGTCATTTTGATCTATCACGAAGGGCCAATGGCGGATTTGATATAAAATGTCAGTTTCGCCCGAAAGGCAAAGCATGGATTGCGATAGCAAATTAGTAGACAGCTTTTCGAAGTAGGGATAGTAGTTTTATCGGCCCCATAAACTTGGAAACATTCGCTTACTAACTGAATTAACAAGCATAGTGTCAGTGCGCACAAGCAAACATGAACACATCACACTCGGTGTCCGCGGACGCTCGCTGTCAAAACGCTAGGGGAGCAAGCGTGACAGCAGCAGCAATAGAAGGAACCTTCGTGCTGTCTATCGCTTCAACGCAAACTGAGCGATGAGACCGCAGCACGCACAAAGGTATGATCACTCTGCAGATTGCTTTCAAGATATGGTGCGCAAGGTACGCAGTTGCTGGCGGAGAAGACGCCGCCGCCCCTCCCTCCTGCGCTGCCTCCCCGCTTTCCGCCCTTTTGCGTGCGAGATTGAGCCACGATCGCCAGTGCCCCTTGTGGCTCGGTCGCGAAATACGCAGTTGCTCCCGGAGCACAACGCCCCCCCCCCCCCCCCCCCCCCTCGCCCCTTAGAACCAGACGCCGGCAGCGTCTGGTTCTAAGCATTGCCGAGCAGCTACGTACCTGCTTTCGCTAAATGAGGTAACCTTCAACCGCGAAACATAATGGTGATCAGATTCAATCGACCACTACAGTCACATGTGCCCAGCAATAACAATGAACAAAATATTTATTACATTTGAGAGCAGCAAAGAGTGGGGTAAGAAATGCAGCTCGACTAATGTGAAACCTGGGAAAGTGCGAAGCAGTGATGTGCCGGTGCTGGAGTAGCGCTACAGCCCGGACGTGATCACGCGCAACGGACACCGACAGCCTGGGCCCCTAAAGTGTTTCGCCCTTAAAATACCGCTGATTAGCATGCCAAGTCTCGACGAAACAGACGCGGCTGCGGCCGCTACCGACGACGAAACGCCACATACGTTGTACACTGGCTGGGCTATCTGTTGCCATTGCACTTCACACTGAGCGCTCACGCGAGCACGTGAAACATGTAACAAATCAGGCAGCACAAGACAAGCGAAGTGGAAGAAAACAATCGAAATAATGCTCGGCGAAGATCACTCAACCAAAGTGCGGCCAGCCTGCTCTCGCAAGGCCCACAGTCCAAAATGGTGGCATAGCATGTTCTGACGCTAGACGTCGCCCTTGTCAGGCAATGGCGCTACTCAAGCATCAGTTTGTGAAAAGATCTATAGCTACAAAGCGCGCTTCTACTATGCACTTTCTGTTGGTATAGTCTGTGTTTCGCTGTAGTTTCAATGTTAGCTGTCATATTCCATTATTCCACCAAAATTCACGATTTGCCTGCTCCTGATCGCTTCAAAATGAAATTTTATGTGCTCCAAGCTGCTCCAGAATACAATTTTGTCTGCTCCAAACTGCTCCAAAAATTACTCCGAAATGACTTTGGGCTGTCCCACCCCTGAGCACGGTGTCACGGGCACACAAGCAAACATGAACAGATCCCGCTCGTTACTGTGGAAACTCACTGTTAAAATGCTGGAGTGACAAAGCGCGGTGAGTGAATTGACCTTCGTGCTAGCATGTTGCTTGCTTCACTGCGACCTATAAGCGGCGAAAACACAGCGCGCGACGGACTTTCCCCGTCTCAGATCGCTTTCAAGATGCATATTCCCTACATATACATATTCCCTGGCGTATCAAAGAAAATGTCGCAGTTTTGTCCGAAAGGCGAAGCTTCGATTGCGATAGCAAATTACTAGAGAGCTATACGAAGCAAGGATAGTAGTTTAATGGGCCATATAAACTTGTAAACATTCGCCTACTAACTAAATAGACAAGCACGGTGTCGCGCGCGCACAGGTAAACATGTACGCATCTCGCTCGATGACCGTGGAAACTCGCCATCCGAACGCTGGAGTGAGGAGGCGCGGCTCTAGCCGCAAGCTAATTGACCTTCATGCCGCCTGTCGCTTCAAAGCGAACTAAACGTCGAAAACACAGCGCATACGAAGTTACTGGCTCTAGTTGAACATTGGTCACGTCGCAAATCGTTTTGAAGAGGAGGCCCGCGCGGGCGCACACTTTTACCACGTCGCAGATCACTTTCGAGATACGACACCCACGCGGCCGGCGCCGGAGTAAGACGACCCCCCCCCCCCCCCCCCCTCCCCAGTGCCTGACGCGCGACAGAAGCAGCCCGCTTCCACCCCGCCTTTTCCCTCGCGTGCGCGCGAGATTGAGCAGCAAGCGTCGGCTGACCCTCGCAAGCTTTCACTCGCACACGCAGCGTACCGCCGGCACGCGGCGACAATGTTACCGTGTTTGGACTTTATACGGGACTTCAAATGACGTCCACGACCACGGCAGAAATTCGCTTGGAGTGTCCATATAATTGCTATCGCAATATCATATATCCACTCATTTCATTATACATTGTCTCACTCATGCCTGAACCTTGGATTATTACGACCTTAGTGAGTGGTTTCTATCTTGGTGTGCACAATCTGCTAGCGTGATAAGTCATCACCGCGAGTGAGCTTGTACACACAACATGCCTCCATTTTTCCACAAGCAAGGTGAACCGATCTCACCTCTGCTTATCGCTAAAGCACTCACCACGTTCACACACACTTCCACTCACCTGCACTCACTCATGTTCACACTCACCTGCACTCACTCACGTTCACACTCACCTCTATACACCCAGAAGCACTCACCACGTTCACACTCACAGCACTCAGTCACGTTCACACTCAGCTCCACTAACACAGCACTCAGTCACGTTCACACTCGTCTCCACTCACACTCACAAGCACTCACCACATTCACACTCACTTCCACTCGCGCTCTTTGGCTCTCACCTGCACTCACACTCACTTCCACTCACAATCATTGGCTCTCACCTCCACTCACACTCACTTCCACTCACAATCATTGGCTCTCACATCCACTCACACTCACTGGCACTCACCTCCACTCACACTCACTGGCACTCACACTCAACTCCACTCACACTCACCGGCACTCACTCGCACTCACCTCCACTCGCACTCACCGGCACTCACTTGCACTCACCTCTACTCGCACTCACTTCCACTCACACTCACTGGCACTCACTCACAGTCACTGGCACTCACTACCCGCCGGGGTGGCTCAGTCAGCTAAGGCTTTGCGCTGCTGAGCACGAGATCGCGGGATTGAATCCTGGCCACGGCGGCCGCATTTCGATGGAGGCGAAATGCAGAAACGCCCGTGTGCTTGCGTTGTAATGCACGTTAAAGAACCCCGGGTAGTCAAAATTAATCCGGAGCCCTCCACTACGGCGTGCCTCATAATCAGAACTGGTTTTGGCACGTAAAACCCCAGAAAGAAGAAGAAAGAAGAACTGCCACTCACTTGCACTCACTTGCACTCACTGGCACTCACTTGCACTGGCACTCACTTGCACTGGCACTCACTTGCACTGGCACTCACTTGCACTGGCACTCACTTCCACTCGCACTCACTTCCACTCGCACTCACTTCCACTCGCACTCACTTCCACTCACACTCACCTCCACTCACACTCACTGGCACTCACTCGCACTCCCACTCACGCCTTTGAAATGAGCAAGTGAGTGTGAGTGAGTGCACTTATGAGTGAGTGCGCCGACCTATGGTCTGAAGAAATAAATGCTCAATACACCGCTATCCTTCGGATAAAAAATAAAAAAAAAGAAACTAAGACTAGTGAGTGCTTCACGGCTCCTGCCAATCGGTGAAGCAGTTCCTAGTTTTTTGTGAAATATTAGTAAATGGATAGTAACATTGGCAGTGCCCCTCACCAGGATTTTACAAGAGAAGTGAAACTGAAACTCTTGGAAACTGGCTGAAAATGTCAGTTCCACATGTTGGACATGCGGCGTACCTTCAGAAATGCGCTTTGGTGAAATACTAAAACTACTTAGACTCCAAACCAAAGCTCACTAGTGAACAGCTGGTGTCATTTTCACGTAATTATGACCGTTCAGAACGGTCATATGGCAAAGCCGACAACCGCGCCTCTTTTCGCTACAACACGCGCAAATTAGTTTGCTAAAAGGGTCGCCAAAAATCACATCGCCAGAGCGGGAAAATTTAAACTGATTCTAAAAGTGGAGTGCCTGGACTAACCACTAATTGGCGCTAAGTGCATAAGAAACGACTCCAACTTGTTGAAATCGGTGATTTAAAGTATCGATCACCGGTGATCGATCTGAATAGGCGGGGTAATGAAAGAGTTAAGTCAACTTCGCTGCAGTACAGCAGTGTATTGTGGTGAGGAATATGCAAGATGTTTCGGTGAAGCATATTAAAAGTGGAAAGGGACCTGTATCACGGGACATAGTATGTGTCCTCTAATCACAGTGGCGCGCACACACCATCTCCAGTCACAGTACGAGCGCTGAGAGCTCTAGTAACTCTACTGGCAGCCATTCAGAGCTGTTCCCGATGTTGCTGTGGCCCAGGAAAAAAAGGAGCGATATATTGTTTCTTTTCTTGATGCTTTTCTTTTGTCATTCCCATCCTCCTGCTGGGTGAATCTCCCAAATTTCAAGGTTTCCAGGTTGGCAGGTATGCTACTGATGGTGAAGTCCTCCTCTTAGAGCCACATGCACGAGGGCATCAGCGGGAATGTTACTGACATGGATATCCATGAATCACCTGTGCAGAGCCTTTTCAATATTAGGGAATGTTGCTGTTAGCACTTGGCAAGCACCTGATTGCATTACACTGCCTTTGCCTTGATGTCAGCCTTGTTAAGAAGAATTGTACTGCCTAAAAGTGCTTCAATAAATTTTAAATGACTGTGGAACTTATGACTTCTCACTTTCTTCCACTCTATGTAGGATAACCTGTCTGTGTCTTTGTGCTTTTTCACAATTATGACAATGGCGCACACGTGGAGCAGTGCTGGGTGACAAATACAAGACAGGGTTTCCAAACGCTAAATGTAGGGCAGGTGTGCCTATTGTTTTTATATTCTTAATGGTCCCAATGTTTGTCATGTTACATTAAAGCAACTATGTACACCCGTGAGCAAAAGTATCCGGACCAGGGGTTGCGCGATAAAGCCGATTGTTTCTTCTGCCTGTGAACGCAACTTGAAATTGAGGACTGCATTCCAAACTTGGCATTGCAAGCTTCTCAGTGTACTCGTCAATTGCAGTTAATGCTTGTTAATTACGAAGCAATTCAGCTTTTTCGGCGACCCTGTGGTCCGTATACTTTTGCTCACTGTTGTACTTGCATGGTGTATCCTTGATCCCTCCTACCAGTCAGCTAAATGGATTTCTTCACTATTGCTCTTGTGTGGCTGAGCAGGTCAGCGTGACTAGAGAGTAAAGAATAGTAAACATTCTGCTTAAAATGTGCACTGAAGAACACTGCCTACTGTATTGCCTAGAGCCGTTGCATAATTGTCATTCGAAGATAAGTATGTATTAACGTAGTAATGATTCAGAAAAAGGAAACTGAAGTAGGTGCATTGCTTTTTACAACATAGGTGATGCTGCTTTCAAGCCCATCTCTGGAAGAGCTGTATCAGCAGACTTGTGCCCTGGCTGAGGATGAATCTCGATTGGGGACTGCGATGCACCCAGCACGTGTGCTCTCCTTTCTGGTGGGCCTCAAAGGCAAGAGCGAGACAGTGGCCATTGGGGGGCCGTGGTCGCCATCCCTTGATGGACCGAATCCGGACTCCGACCCACAAACACTGATTCGGACAGCTGTGCGCACCTGCCGTGCCCTGACTGGCATTGACCTCTCAGCCTGCACCCAGTGGTCAGTGCTTATCTCTTCTTCTGTTCTTGCTCTGTATCTGTTTAATCACTACTTTTCTGCACCGCCTGTTCCTTTTCCCTATCCTCTCTCTGGTACCTGCCTCGGTGGCTTGTGGCTATGGTGTTGAGCTGCTAAGCATGAGGTTGCTGGTTCGATTCCCAGCCGCCGCGGCCGTATTTCGATCGGAGCGAAATGCAAAAATGCTCGTGTAGATTTATGTCCACGTTAAAGAAACCCAGGTGGTCTAAAAATAATTTGAAGTCCCCCACTACAGCATGCCTCATAATCGTATTGTAGTTTTAGTACATATAACACCATAAATTGGTTTAATTCCTTTCTCTTGTTTTTGTCTGTATACACTGCAACCAGACTCAACTGAATGCACATTTGAAATTTTGCATGTCCTTAATTATTGGACCACTTCAAACATTTTGTAAAGTCCATGTATAACAGTGTCTGAAACTTTAGATGCCATCGTACATATTTAATTTGGTCTTTTACACTTTGCATTCTGTAGAGTGCTGCTAAAATTGATTCTATCTTCATTTTTTATTGATTTCCTGCAAAACTTATTAAACAGAATGAGTCAAAGTCCAGTCTTACTTAATGCAGGGCTTTGGCGTCCTTGACAACTTATTGTCTGTCATCGAGCGGGTTAAGCTGTCAAGGTATATTATGGCCTTCAGTCAGGCCTGTTTGTTTTTAGCTCCAAGATCCTTAGCACATTCTTTAGCTGGTACCCAGTGCCACTGCAAATTACTGTTATGCCATCTAACACTGCATTTTTAATGCAAAGCTTTCTTTTAGTCATACCAGGCACTTTGTGGTAGGTTCCAGTCTTGCATCGTTTTGGGCTTTTTAAAAAGAAAAGAAAGATAATCAAGTGTCCAATAGTGGGATCGAACCTTGGTCTCCCAGCACAACAGCCCGATGCTTTCACCATTATGCCTTAATTGCACATTTCTTTTGTGCCAACACTAACCCACGAGCCGCAATATTTGCTTATCGTTGTTGTCGCTCTTCGCAATAATTGTACACAAAAAAGAAAAATACGCTGATTTTAGGAGCGCTGTCCGCTGCGATATGAGCACAGCCGAGCCGGTCGTCTCCCGTCTGTAACCGTGCGCTGCAGCTGAGCCCTTTGAGACATTTGGCGCTTGCCGCATGTTGCTTAGCATGAGCAAAAGCACTTGCACATGCACCAGTTTCCATTCAACCACAGAGTCTAATGAAATGGGTGAATAATATTAAATCTTACCACTTTGTTTTATGTACATCACGTCACATAGCAAGTTGCTTATGAAAGCAAGATCATGCCAGTGTCTCTCATTCTTCCCTTTTAGCAGCCAGTGCATTGGGACGCTGTGTTAGGCTGCACCCACTTTCGGGAACGGCCCACATTTCCCAGTCCTTTCCTCATGGCAGCTAGTACTACGTAGACGCTGTGTGACATTGTACCACCTTCATGATCGGCCTTAATTGTAATGGAACAGGTTGTAATGTTTCATCGCTGGGGTACCAAAAATCAGTCATCGTGCCATCACCTTTATACAGTGTAGACCGCTTACAACGTAAGTCGCCGGAGTCTCGAATATCCGCACTATAAGCGGTACCGCACTATAACCAAAGCAACAATTTTCAAGGCCCGCACATATGCAAAACATGTGCACCGAGCCGCCACGCGTATATGTGACAGTCGAGGAATGCGGCTAGAACGTTTGCATTCAATTTACAGTCGAATCTCGTTAATTCGAACCAAATCATGCGGCGGCGCCTCCGACCGGCATTGCTCCGGCACTGCCATAGAGTAAAAGCTTAGGAGACCCCTCGATGTCGCGCGCGAACAAAACAAAAAGAAAAAGCGGCGGAAATTTCACCCTCTTTCAAATGGCAAGCTCGCCGATTCTCCGTTGCGCGGAAATTTCACCCTCTTTCAATTGGCAAGGTCGCCAATTCTGCGTTGCGCCGGAACATGCGTGTATACGCGTCGACGTCTCAGCCACGCTACCGTAGCCACGTGTAGAAAATGGCAGTGAACCCTTCTTTCTCCTTAATGCTTCCTCTACTTTCTAGTCACGTGTTGACCTTGTTGCTGCGGCTACGGCGCAGAGGGAAGCAGCGGTGCAGTCCCAGGCCGGCCAATGAAACTGCCCACGCCGGCAAATGCCCACTTCCCCCCGATAACGGCAGAAAACGAAACTTTGGGGAGCTGGCGCCGGGCCGGCTGGAGGGACAGCGCCTGCACGGCGGCGGGCGCGCACGGTGAGAGTCGAAAGTGAGGGAGCTACGAGGGAGGGCGAGGGGAGCCACCGAAGCGGGGGAGTTGCCGAGGCGAAACCGCTTCCCTGCCGCCCTCCTCCCTCATATTCCACGGTCTCCGCATGCGCCCTTCGCCGTGCTGTGCCGGCGCCGCCCGCTCCCTGAAGTTTTGTTTACTGCCGTTATCGTGAAGCGAGCGTCGGATGGCGTTGGCAGTTTCGTGGCCCTCGCTCCGTGATATTTCACGACTCGCACTCAAGATTCTGGTTTCAGCCTCACTGGCCGTTCGTTCGTCCGCACCACATGCCCTTCTCCACTTCGTCTCCCTTTCTTCCTCGAGCACTCCTTGGGGCGCCCGTTTGAGGCGAGCGTTAGCCGTCTCCGCTGACTTCCGTACTCCCAGGCAGCCGCACTGTAACCGGTATTTCGTTTCCCGCAACTGCACTATAAGCGATACGTGTATACATGGAGTGCTATGGGAAAATTAACGAGAGTCTGAAAAGACAGCACTATATCCGGTCCTGCACTATAAGCGGTTACGTTATAAGTGGTCTATACTGTATATTGTTGTCGTCATTCTGCTGCTGTCATCACATGCATGCTCATATCACGCATAATCGCTCACCTTACACAAACTCATTGGTCCGTCTTGTTGTGCTTTGCAGAAAACCAAACAATGCTGGATAGCCAGCTACCTGCAAAATGCTTCAATAACATCAATTCCCACAGTGTGTGGGATCTAGATAACTTTTTTATAAGTACTATTTCACATTTTAATGCTTCCTGCTTAGTGCTTAAAGGGCCCCTAAACCACCTCAGATATTTTTTGAACATTTCAAGTAAACAGGTGCATCGAGTTCAGAGTGCCATGGGCACGCCACAAGAAAAAAAAAAAACAGTGCTGTCCTCCTTTCCTGGCCTTTCCGGTATCCCCCGTGGTCGTCACGATGTCACCAGGGTGCATCTGGTGATGTCAACCGGGTCGACGATGTCGATTGATAGAGCAAGAACCTACGACTTTCGGTTAGTCTGCTAGCAGGTACGCGCACTCCCTGCTCTTCCTCGCCGTGTTGCTCGCTTGTGCGCGCTTGCGAATTGGTAATTACAGCCCGCAACGCAAGTGCCAAATTGCTCGCGTTCCAACACAGTCGTGCATAGCGGTCTGATCAGCTGCGCGAACACAGTGCGACAGTGTTTACCTTTCTAGACATGCGCAACACATCGTCCATAGCGGCACGCTTCGCATGAACATGGGCCGGCACGGAAGCAACAGCGGGTAGCCGAAAAGCGCTGAGTCGCGGCCACGGTGTGGTCGCGGCTAAGGCCCGTCCACGTTACCGGCACAGTAACTCACCGCACACGGTTTGCCATTCGCGGGCCGCCGTTCGACAGCGGTTTTGCTCGTAAACGGCGAGATTTCCTTGCCGTAGAGAGGATGAGACCGGGACTCATTTCTGCGGCAGCCTCACTGCTGCTGATCGCTCGACGGCGCCGATATCGTCACTAGGAATTTTACGGTTCCCTTCAAAGCTAAAGCGGACAGCACTTCGGAATGAATTACCGACGCTCACGAGCCACAATATTTGCTTATCGTTGTTGTCGCTCTTCGCAATAATTGTACACAAAAAAGCAAAATACGCTGATATTAGGAGCGCCGTCCGCTGTGATGTGAGCACAGCCGAGCCAGACGTCTCGTGTCAGTAACCGTGCGCTGCAGCTGAGCTCGACAAGTATCGGAGCTCTCGTTCATGTTAAACATTTGACGGCGGAAATTGTTTTTCATAAAATGTACACTTTATGCATCGCTTTATCTAGCGGGTATAATTTTGCTTGGAACAGAAGCTGCAGCCGATGTTTTCGTCGTCGCCGGCGGCGGAGGCATGCAGCTTCGCGCGTCGTCGATTGGCCCATCGATCATGCAGCAGGCGGGGCGCTGGCCGAACTGCCGTATACTTTGGACACCTCTCGCATGGCAGACGTTCTATGGCACTGGAGATCGGTTCGCCGTCAGTATAGTATTTTCCGCTAGCGCGGACGTGCCTTAACCGGAAGTGGACAGTGTTTTGAGAAGTGCATTGGCGACGAGGAATGTCACGTGACATTTGGAGGGGCATTCGGCGAGGAGGAGAGTAGCAAAGGAAAGAGCGAAACGAGCGAGGGCCGTGTTTCGATCATCAAACGCGTGTAACTCCGCTATTACGGCACCATTATGAAAAATTCTCGCGGCTACGTGTTCATTGTAGACTCATGCACAACTGCAACACCACAACTAAATTTCGACCTCTGGGTGGTTTAGGGGCCCTTTAATGTGGAACAATCTGTTGGAAGATTAGAACTCTTTGTCCTTAGGCCTATTCGCGAACAGACCTTGGCTGGTTGACTTTTGGTATTCACCGCAGTGGTCACAATCTTGTGAAGTTTACATAATTTATTTATGTTAATAGTGTTAGGATGCACAGTGGACAGTGTTATTTGTGACCATATACAGTAGCTACCAAATCCATCATTGTTATAAACCTCTTCACATGGCCTACCCCCGCTTGTGACCGTCTGTTTTTGTCTTCATCAGTTGGTTGGAGCTGTGGGCCAATCATGCATGACTATAGGTAGGTATTACAGAGACTGTCCCATCTAGACCACAAATGTGAAGTACTATATATGATCTGGATGGGGGGCGGTGGGGGTGGGGGATTTAATGAGGGCAGATGGTTAGCATATGGTTACCACTTCATGAAAGTCAGCTCTTGAGATGACAGGGTTTATATCATGTTGCCTAAGGTAGCCAATACATGTGACCTCTTTATAGCAGTACAGCTGGAACGACATCATCTAGGAACATTGAAAATTTGTAGATAGTGAAAAATTGGGGTGTTATAAACTGACATAATTATAGTTCCTTGCCTGAGAGAAACTTATGGTGAATGACACATCTAGATTCACCAAAATGGTGCATTACGTTGGGTCACCATCTTAGGGAGGAAAGCATATAAGGTCTGACTTGATATAGCTTCCAAATCGCACCTGTTTTAAGCCTGTGCATGGGGTACACATGCCAGATGAGGCCTTTGTCTGTACTCATCCGTTTAGTAGAATTGATTGCCACTTTGTCTTAAACACAAGTTATGTGCCATGTTGAATGATAAAGAGATTGTGTACTAAGTCCTTGTTTATTAAACTGATACCAAATTGACCACTGTAGCATAGAACACTGAAATAATGCTTATACTTGCAAAGGAAACTAACAGCACGACACAAGACAAAGAAATAACCACAAAGACTCAGCACATTGTCGTTGTGGTTTTTTTCTCTGTTCTGTGTTGTGCTGTTAGTTTCCTTTGCACCAAGATGTAGTAACCAGTCCACCTAGTCAGTTTGTTAATGCTCTTGGCCAATTTGCTTTGACTTTACAATAATGCCTGACATAAGTTGGAATGATTGTGGGGAAATAGGCAAATACAAAACGGAGCATGCATTGGTTTTTCAGTTGTCTAGCTGAGTTCTCATGTCCTTAAAACCAAAAATAACAGCAAATTTAGTTCATTGATATGGATATTTCAAGTAGACATCAAAATGCTACTTCATTTGTTTCACATAACCGGCATTATTTTCATGCAACTTCTCACACCGATGAAAAGACTTCCATATTTCATTTGGAAAGAAAGAAAAGAATTTGTTCATTTATTCAGGCTTGGTTTATTATGCTGCCTGCACATGTACACTGCACACTGTTTCTCAACATCCAATTTTTTGGTGCATAGCACACACCTGCACAATGGCCCTTAATTGTGAATGTGTGCAAAGCCTTTGCTTTTATATATATAGCAAGGTAGTGCAGCTGCAGTGCGCACTTTCGAAATAGCTCTAACCATAGTTTGCTGACATTGTGAGAATACAGGAAAGATGTGTGAAAGCTTAGTGAAATCTTCAATGGTGTTCTAACGTCGCCAGATGATTTTGTTGAGGTCTGACCTCTGCTTTTACATGTTAGTCTGATATGTTCATTCTTTTCTTCCCTGATTTCTTGTGCAATCAGGCTGAACTAGTTATTGTTTATAACATAATTTCACAGAAATCCTTCTGAAATACAGTGAAAGCCTGGACTTCATGGAAGCTTACACTGCACCAATGAATTAAATGAAATTGCATCTTTCAAGTCAAATGAAAATGGCTAGATATTGGGGGGAATTGAAATTGATAATAGTGTGTTAATTACATCTCAAAAAGTGATATTTAATTTAGGGGCTTGTACATTATATTGAGCAACATTTCTATTAAACGCCTTGAAATAATGGAAACAATTAGTAATTCAATAAGTCAACACATTCGTCACATGCACATTAGTCACCTTTATTGATCCAAGAATGGAAAGGGTTAAACAGAAAGTAGATTGTGTGTACATGCAGTTGACAGAAGGCCTCATTCCTCCAATCTGCACTGTTGTAAGTAGCTGGTTTGGCGTGAAGCAATGTGGCCAGACCGAGCACTACTGCATGTTCTGCTGCATTTGGATGCAGCAGAACATGCAGTAGTGCTCGGTCTGGTATGTGCAGTGTGGCAGTGCTGCAGTTCTGTCGTGCACACAAATTTTGGGCTTGGTGGTCATTTTGCACTTTTAATTTCTGGTTGACACCTGTGCCAGGAGAAATGGCGGAATGTGGTTAGATGTGTATGATATCAACTTCACGGGTGAAGTTTCATCACATCCTGCAAGGTCATCCTGACTTACCCTCCTTTTGTATTACATGAAGCGAATTTTACTTAGCCGGACAGCAGTGTCATTCTGCATCGAAGCAGGCAACATTACATAGCTTGGGGATCACAACGCTGCCATATCAATAGTAGGAGTAGTAAAGCTATTTCTTGACACCTTCTGGTGACCCAACCTCCAGACTCACTGCACTTACATGCACTGCACTGGGTTGGCTAAGTGACCTACCACTACATTGCACTATATTATGTGGTGGTTGATAGATGGTGCTTGGTGGCATGCGCTGTATTCATTATGAATTGAACAAAATAAACAGCAGCTTGCAGGACCTGGTGTAGCAGTTTCACGATTTTGTAAGGGGTGGGTGGAAGAAATTTTTATTATCTGTTGCAAAGTGTGTCTGGGTGTGTTAGTATACAAGTAATTATGGTAGGCACCCTTGGCTCTTTGTTTCTACTAAGCATAAACTAGCCATGTGCAAGTATTGCCACTTGTAAATCTGCTTCGTCCTTCATGCGACTCTCATGCTGTCTGCTAATGGCTACTCAATTATATCTGCACCACCTAAAGGGACACTGATTATAATTGACAGGTTTAAAGGAGAAAGACTCCTTCAACGAAAGAGTACCATTGCTATGGTTGTCGTGTACTCATCTTAAAAAGTATGTTGCTGAAATCTCAATATCATATGTTATAAAAAAATGTGCAGTGAGAGGCACTAAACAGAGAACTTGGGGGTATATGGGCCCAGGTAAAACAATGTCATTTCATAAATTTGTGACAAAAAAAAATCAAAAAAAAAAAAAAAACATGTGAAGTACTACTGTGATAAACGCTGGTATGGAGTCATGACCTCTCAACCTTCGATTCTTGCAGGGCAGCAAGAGTTGAGCATTTTGACAGCAGAAAGATGCTCAGACTTGTACTCATGCTTAACTGCAAGGACAAGTCTGGGGTTCTGGATGGTAAAGTACATGTGCTAGGAAACCAGTGTCGTAACAAAAACTTAAGACTCACTTAGAAATGAATGTAGGATTATTGACTAAGAAGAAACTCTGCACACTGTTAATCGTGCATATAAAACTTTTGCAAAATAGTTCTTTCTTTTGAATTCAAGGCTCACGTACTCCCGTACTCCATTAAAACCATTTTTGGGAACTTTTTTCGACAATGTAACCAGGTCGCAGCCCAAAGCACTCTACTTTTAACAAAACGTTGCTAAGTGATGGTGATGATAAGTGCTTAGAATTTTGTCTTTTTTGTCTTTT